>NC_135431.1:14368784-14668784 GCF_051991245.1 Festucalex cinctus
GCTCCATTAATACAAAGAAAATATGGAAAACCTCCCTCAGCATTTCTGACCAATAATCATGGGACCTCGTATACAGGTCCAGAAGATCCTCCAGTCCAGCAAACAGCGAGAAGGCTTGGAGCTCCGGGCTCTGCTCACCAATCCTCATCTGCAGGTCAGGTGACCTACGTCAGTGTGCATGACATCCATTGACTTGCAATTTTGCGCCAGGGCTCCCCTTACCCTCAGGGAGGTTACCTACAGCAGTAAATGTGCAGTACATTACCAGCAATTAAAAAGGCTATGAAGTCAGTTGTTTGTTTGTTTTTCTTTATAAAATACAGCAGTACATGTTTTTCAGCTTTCAGCTTTATTTTAAGACATATGAACATTATTTGAATGCCTTCAAGCCAGTCTTGTTTTTCATGACTTTGGTGACTTATTCTTAATACATGGCCAATTTAAAAAATAATAAATATAATTCACAAAAAAATTGGCAGGCTTATTAGCAATAGTTTCTTCTGTAATATTTTTAAAAAAAAATACAAGCAAAATCTGCTCTGAAAATTAGAATTCAAGCTAGCTCTGCTGTTATGTAGTTTCACAGAACTGTTTTTTATTTTTGTTTAGTTATTTTCATCTATTTGCATATTTTCCTCACAGACTGACTGTGCTCCAATTTTTGTTTTATTTGGCAGTTTTTGGCTTCCACATTTTGCATGAGTATGAATTTTTAGATCAGTAAAAAGTATTGAATTTGTTTTTCCAAAATTAATGTCTTGATAGCTTAAAAATGACACTTAATTTATGACTTCCATTGCAATTCAAAGGATATAAAACTGGCATATTGTTGATCTGGCTGACTGTGCAAACAGCCCACGTAGACTCCATTTCCACAATGAAATGGGATCGACTCCAACGCCACTCAACCCTGAACAAGATAAGCTGTAGACAAAATTAGTGGGTTGGATGGGTGGATATTGAGCCGATATCCCAACTCCTATTTGTCACATCTAATGTGTTGTGACCTCAAAGTCACGCTTCAATTTCGCTTCCTTATCTCACCTGTTTCATACCCTAGAAAGCAAAACAAGAAGGCACGATTGTGTGTTGCTTTGTGTGCACAGGCGCTGATGCAGGCTCACGACAGCTTAGCTGTGCAGGAAATGGCGGAGGACAACGTGATTCAGTATTTGGGGGAAACGGTGAAAATGGTGCGACTGCATAAGACCCGGGACACTCCGCTGGTGAGACCGTGTCCACATCGTTGAATGTTTAACTCAGGAGAGAGTGGTCAGCGGGACAAATCCAAGTACTGCCTCCAGGGTGCGACCGTGCGTAACGACATGGACAGCGTGGTGGTGAGCCGCGTGGTGAAAGGCGGGACCGCCGAGCGGAGTGGCCTGCTCAACGAGGGCGACGAGATCCTGGAGATCAACGGCATTTCCCTTCGTGGGAAGCACGTCAATGAAGTTCATGACCTACTGGTGAGAACCAGTTTTGGATTTACCATTGTAGTTTCACTTTTTTTTTTTTCCCCCTGTTTTTTTTAGAGCAGTTTTGTTAGGGTTTTTTCCCCCTTGTTATTTTCTCAAGCAATTTTGTTAGGAGTGTTTCCTACATTATTTTTTAGAGCAATTTTTTGTTGTTGTTTTTTGTTTGTTTTTTTGTTTTTGTTTTTTTTTTCCTCCACGTTATTTTCTAGAGCAATTTTGTTAGGGTTATTTTTGTTTGTTTGTTTTGTTTTTACTTTTTTTCCCCAATTTCATTGGGTTTTTTTTTGTTTTTTTTGCTCCCCCCCCCTTTTTTTTCCATTATTCTTAGAGCAATTTTGTTTTGTTTTACTTATGCCCTTTTCTTTTTTAGAGCGATTCGTTAGATTTTTTTTTCTTGTTTTTTTTTTTGTCAGTTTTTTTGAGAACAATTTTGTTGGGCTTTTTATTTATTTGTAACGTTTTTTCCTGTTATTTTTTTAAAGCAATTTCATTACGTGTTTTTTTTTGTTTGTTTGTTTTTTTTTTGTTTTTTTTATTTATTTATTTTTTCTTTGTTGCTTTTTTGCCCTGTTGTTTGTTCAGAGCAATTTTGTTAGGCTTTTTTTTTTTATTCCCCCCATTATTTTTAGAACAATTTTGTTAGGTTTTGTTTTACTTTTTTCATTATTTTTTTCAGAGCAATTTGTTAGATTTTTTTTCTGTTTTGTTAGAACAATTTTAGAACAGTTTTTTTGTTTTGTTTTTGTTTGTTTTTTTAAAGAGCAATTTTGTTAGGTTTTGTTTTGTTTTATTTTTTTCCCTGTTATTTTTTTAGAGCAATTTCATTCGTTTTTTTGTTTTGTTTGTTTGGGGGGTTTTTTGTGCTTTTTTTTTCTGTTTTTTTTAGAATAATTTTGTTAGTTTTTTTTTTTTACTTTTTGTTTTGTTTTGTTTTTAGAGCAATTTTGTTAGGTTTTGTTTTGATGTACTTTTTTCCCCTGTTATTAGAGGAATTTCATTATTTATTTTTATTTATTTATTTTTTTTTGGGGGGGGGGGGGGTTCTGTCTTTTTAGACCAATTTTGTTAGGCTTTTTTTTTTAACTTTTTTTTTTTTTTTTTTTTTTTTGCAAATTTGTTGGGTTTTGTTTCGTTTTACTTTTTTCCCTGTTTTTTGTTTTTTTGCCCTGTTATTTTAAGAGCAACTTTGTTAGTTTTTTTTTAATTTTATTTATTTATTTATTTATTTTTTATTTAATGGTATGTCCACCTGTCCTCATCCATCAGCAACAAATGCACGGCACTTTGACCTTCCTCCTCATCCCGAGCTCTCAGATTAAACCTGCCCCGCACAGACAGACTGTGGTAAGTCTCTAAGGTGGACCTGCGCGGCCTGTCTGCACGCACACATGCAAGCAGGAGCAAGCCAAGACCGTGTAAAACTCAATCGCTCCCGCAGATACACGTACGAGCTTACTTTGACTACGACCCCTCGGATGACCCTTTCGTGCCATGTCGGGAGCTGGGCCTGTCTTTCCAGAGGGGGGACATTCTGCACGTCATCAGCCAGGACGACCCCAACTGGTGGCAGGCGTACAGGGACGGAGATGAGGAAAACCAGTTACTGGCTGGACTCATTCCAGGTTGGGAGGAGAACAGCATTCTTATGTTTACTTTGGTGTCCTTGACTGAAAATATTCATATTTTCTTCATAAATAGATAATATCGGCCAGTTGCTTGTTATTTTTAAGTACGGACAATATTTAAAGCTGTATTGTTTTGGATTTTTTGTAAACAATAAGTTGCAATAGTTTAGGTGCGACTGAGCCTGAAGGTAACTGTGTGCAGGTTTATTTTAGACTACTACACTTGTTAGTCAGCTTATCGTTTTACTTATTACTTCTGGCTCTAAAACCTTTGGAGAAAATATTATATTGTGCAATTTTTTTTATCTTATTAACTAGCGGTTGAACGTTATTTTGCAATATGATGTTGCTGCATAATAGTATCTGTTTAAACAATGTAAAAAAAAAAATCAAATTCCTGAATTTTAGTGATTTGGGCAATGGGAGGATTCCACCTAACTACAACATAAAAATTAATATTTGCGCTTGTCCAAGCAATTCATTGTGGCCGGCAGCTAACCCGACATTATCTGAGCCGTCCACAGGAAGAAAGCCCCGCCCATTTGGCAAGCCCTGCAGATTAAATCAAACACCTGAGAATTATTTGAGATTACTCTTTGACCCCAAGCTTGTGGCTGCTACAAAACGAGGTTAAGCAGTGGAAATGGAAAGTGGGCCAACTAGCAATAAAATTCACGGGAAATATAACAGGATTTATTCAAATGAAGTGAAGAACTTCAAGTTGAAATTGTTTTTATGTTAACGGTCATGTTGTCGTATTTGTCAGGGAAGTGCTTCCAGCAACAGAGAGAGACCTTGAAGAGAAGCGCTCCAGACAGGAGTAGAGAACAACAAGGTAAGAAGATCATGTTGCTGTGAAGGTTACACATGGGCGGAGACATCAACAACCTTGTCTTGTTTTTCAGGCAAACGTTGGTATGTGAAGAAAAACAAGAAGCAGAAGAAGAAAAGCACATCTCCTCTGAGCAAAAACACCGGTAAAAAAACAGCAAAGTATTTAATCACCACTTTACTCTCACTGTCTCAAGCAGCTTTTGGACAGTGTGCAAACATTGTCTGCTTCGACGCAGCGCAAACTGGTCGAGCTGAAGCTGCCATGACCTGGCCTCTGCTTGGCTCGAGATTAGTCTCCTGCTCGCAGACGGGATCAGAGGAGGTGCCAACAGGTGCCCAGCAGGGGCCTGAATCCCTTGGAAGGGACCCTATCTGGAGCCACACAGACAAAACACAAGTTTGCATACGTGCTGATTTGCATGCCCAATTGTGGGTCCCAACCAGATTTTGGGCCAAAGCTGCACTTAACAATCGGCCTCATTCAAATCCCAAAAATCCTCTGGGTGCACTTTTTAATTCCAGTCAAGTTGTGGCATACTTTCACACAGGAGTGGGGGGAAAGTTTGAGCCTCTAAAGTGTTGTAAACGGTTTGAATTGGCCATTTTCGATAGCTCTTGTTGTTCACGGTCACCATCATTTCTTTGTATTCATATTTTTTTTTAGTCATGGTTAATTCCACTTGACATCATTTATGTCAACTGCTAGCATTGCTTAGTACAGGGATGCTCTTAGTGCTCACTTGCTTAAAAATGGCAGTTTAAGGGTGGCACAAAACAAGAAACCAGCATGAAGTGCAAGAACTCACTTTGTCCATTTTTTTTTTTCCTCTCCACAAAATTCAACTCAGTCAAAACTGTAATTAATTAAAAATTTAAATAATATGATTGTCCTGCATATTAGTCCAAATTTTAAATAAATAAATAAATTGGGCATACTTACATTTTAGTATTTGGCAGTGTAAGACCCAGTGTGAGTGCTTCAAATGTTGTGACATGTTTGCCATCTAGTGGTGAATGGTGATGTTGCAACTTGAAACAACACTTGACCCTGCATATTCAGTTTGACATTTGTGGATTTGCCTTTTTTTTTCTTTTTCTTTTTTTTTCCTTTTTTTTGATAATGTTCTTTCATATTCTGATTTATTTTTATTTATTTTATTTTGAATTTTTGGAAGAGTCTTTCTTTGTTTTATTTATTATTATTATTATTTTTATTCTATATTTAATTTATTTATTTTTCATATTCTATTTTTTTTTCTTTTAAGTTTTGATTTTTTGGAAGATTCCTTTTTTATAATTTATCATTGTTATATGTTTATTTATTTTTATATTATGATTTTTATTTTATTTATTTTTTTTACTTTTTGTAAGATTTTTTTTAATTCTGATTTGTTTTAATTGACGATGATGATGATGATAATAATAATAAAAGTTTTTTGTATTTTTATTATTTTATTTATTTGTTTTAATTAAGCAATTGGACAGTCGATGTGTGGTCGGCCACCAGTTCCATTCCTGGCTTAGTGTTATTGAAAAAATAAACCAACAACAATGAATAAAGGCCTCTAATATATTAGACATCTCCTTACATTTGTTATTGCGTAAATAATAAATAAAAATATGGTAGCCTCATTAAAACTTTGCTTTCCTCCTCAGAATGCGACGACGTGCTGACCTATGAGGAGATGTCTCTCTATCACCAACCGGCCAACCGCAAACGTCCCGTCGCTCTCATCGCCCCGACCAACAGCGGCCACGACGAGCTGCGGCGCAGGCTGCTCTCCATTGAGCCCGACAAGTTTGCCGTCGCCGTCCCGCGTAAGTTACTAAAATTATTATTTTTTTTAAATTTCTAAAAAACACTAACAGGTTGTGATTTCATCTGACCTCTTGTCAGACACGACCCGAAGCCCGAGGATCCACGAGCGGAACGGGCGCGAGTACCACTTTGTGAGTCGGCAAGGCTTCGAGGCCGACTTGACGGCGGGGAATTTCATCGAGTCCGGCGAGTATGAGAAGAACCTGTACGGGACCAGCACGGACTCGGTGCGACACGTGGTCAACTCCGGACGCATCTGCTTGCTCTGCCTGCACACCAGGGTAACGATCCAAACAGGTTATGAGATAATGTTTGCAAATTGTATCAAATATCGACTCCTTTTCAACAGTCGTTGAAGGTGCTGAGGTCCTCCAACCTCAACCCCTTCGTAGTCTTTATTGCTCCGCCTTCTCAAGAACGACTGCGCACCCTGCTGGCCTCTGAAAGAAAAACACCAAAGGTACTCATATAGTAATCTGTTGGGGGTGAGATGACCTTTTTTTGTTTTACAAATTCAACTTTGGTGGTGTCCCGCGCAGCCGGAGGATCTCAAGGAGGTGATCGAGAAGGCTCGCGAGATGGAGCAGGACTTCGGCCACGTTTTTGACGCCACCGTGGTCAACGCCGAGCCCAACGAGGCGTTCTTGGAACTGCGCAGGCTCATCGACAAGCTGGACACGGAGCCTCAGTGGGTGCCCACCTCCTGGCTCTGCTAAGCCCCTCGCGACGGGCACAAGTTGAAGGACAAGGCGGTACTTTTTGCACATTTGCTCCTTTTTTTTTTTTTTCCCCCATCCTCGGAGATGGACTCACGTTTCTTACAGTTCTTCTCATCTGTGTCCCTTTTTGTGCGTTTTTTTTTCCTCGTCTGCTTTAGCCATTTGTGAAACATAGACATATCTTAATATTTATAAATGTAAATACAGATTTTCTAGGAAAAATTTTACTTTGTGTATACAATGGTATAATGGTACATTGCTTTAAGAGGCTCCATTTTGTGAATAGACATGTTTTCCTTCTTGCCACAATCAGTATTATTTTGTTTTCTCACTTGTGTTCTGTTGAAAGTCCTCAAAGAAAATCTTGTCTATAATGATGATCATTAAACAGTATATTATACTGCAAAACCTTGTCAAGCCTGTGATTCATATCTACTTGGTGCTTATTGGAATAATGAATAAATGAATTGTGTGTCTGCGGCAAATGGTCAAGTAAAACAGCTACATCGTATTTTCTACAGATGTTGTATTTGATTGTGCATTTGTACCTAATGTAGTGCTCTGGATCCTCTTCCAAACTGCCTGGCCGCTGTGAGACCACCAGATGACGAGTCGGAGTCGGACACATTTGTTCCCGTGGGGTTAACTTGGACTTTCTGTGGAGGGGGGGGGAGTGCAATATCTACGTGAATTCATCTTTGTTGCTCCGAACAAAGCACAAAGTAATAAACTACAATGCCTCTTTCCTTCAGTCATAAAGTGACTCAATGTTAGCGATTCCGAGACGAGACCCCTGTGGCTTGACAATGAAAGCATACCACACCATGACAAATACGCTCAAATCAAGTCATGAGAAAGTTTCCAGCTAAACACAAGATCAAGAAATAAAATACTCGTCTGTACTGTAGCCTACTATTTGCATGTAAGACATAGCTGTGTTAACGTGGGAGCTGGTTTTGTTTTTTTTGTTTTTTCAAAAGTGAATGGACAATAAAATGTTTCAAGTGTATAGGGCAGGACAGGTTTAGCGATTGAGGTGGGGGAAGAATGGGTAGTAGGGCTACTTTACATTTTTACTTTGGTAAATGGTAAGTGCTCACTTTGAGGGCGAAAGGAAACACATGCAGTACTACCAAAGCAAAAAGTGGTGCCAGGTTGTGGTGGACTACTCGAAGTCCATGTGAAATGTTAAGGGCGTCTCTTTACTTGCCACTTGGAATAGAATAAGAAAGATCGCCGCGACTTGGATAAGGTGGTCGAGAGGTAAAAACTCTGCCTGCGGTTCAGACGTCCTCGGTTCGATCCCCCGTAGCGGCACTTCAATTTACAATTCAAAAGTGTGCATGGACAAGAATCGAACCCGGGTTTCCTGATGCAAAGGTAGAGTCATAAACCTCTCGACCACCTGGGCTTGAAACCTGTCAGCCGTCTGTTTGTATTTATATGTTGGTTGTTAACTGGCACGTTGCATCCCTGCTACGCTTAATGAATGTGTATATATAAAGGTTTATCGCGTCACGTGCTCCTAGTCGAGTGGTTAACGACAACGTCTTTGGCGCAGACAACACGAGTTCGAACCTGGGATAGGTTTTTACTAATAAAACACCTTGAGTATTTCCCATTTCATTTTCCAATGCAGTCGTACATCAGAGGTTGTTTTCAATGTGTTTCTATGTTAAATGAAAGTTTTGGGGGGTTTTTTTGCTATTTTTTTTTTCAGAGTGACGTCATCACCGGAAACCTATTTAAGCCGGGAGAATCGCACCACTCATTCTTTCTCACTTCAGACAGCATGCCGTCGTCCTCGTCTTCCTGCTGCTCGGCACGCATTTCCACAAGATCATTTAACACTTTGACGAGGTGAGTGTTCACTCTTTTAAATTCACTGCTTTTTGTTTTTAATGTGTTGCGGCACTTTTGGCGTGCTTGCGTCTTGCTAACACGTTTTGCGCAAGCGTTGCTACTTAAGTGGTACTACGAGGTTAAACTGCACCAAAACGCCTTTTTTAATGTCTCTAATCTTTTCCAGTATCGCGACGAAAGCAAGCGCAGTTTACCTGAAGTTAAGTGGACCATTTTGTGCATATTAATTATTCGGAATGAATCAAGCATCTTTATATACATGTGTGTTGATTGTGTAATTGTCTCCCTACAGGTGGAACTCGTCAAACCTAAAATGGCCGACTTGCTGTGCACAAGCAAACCCAGTTTTCTCACGTGTAATTGTCGCATTTCTGTCCACAGACTTGCATCTTCAACACAATGGCTGGATTGACTGCAAAATAGCAGAATTTGAGTATTTTAATTAAATATGTCCATTATTAAACAGACTATCTAAAGTTTCAACTTGTTTCTTATTCTTATTCTGACTACAGGCTCCAAAATGGCCGCCTTGCTGTCCTTTGAGGCATGACTTCATGAGACTTTTGCAGGTCTCCTTCTGCTAAACATTTTAGCTAAACCAAACTAGCTTGTAAAGGCTGACTTTTTTTTTTTTTTTTTTTTTAATTAAAAGTAAAATGCTTACATCAACGTTGCCGTATCTTTCAGGCCACCAGCTGCAAGTCGTCACGGAAGAGGCGTCCAGTTGCTGCCCTGCGGTCATCACTGGTGAAACGCACACTTTAACCAGAGTCCAAATGTTTGACTAATTTATTTCAACATGTGATTGACAACAGACATCCTGGTTGTAATTTGACATGCTTGAACCTCTTGCATCACTCCAGGCAGAATGAGCTCAGCACAAGAATTCTGGAAGACAGAGGTCAAGATGGCAGTGGAACAAGACTGGTAAGAAGTTATATTTTTATTTTATTTTTCCCCCTTCTTTCTTTAAAATATTTTCTCTTCTGCAGTTTCACAGACATGGCGGTCAGGACCCTCAACAGGCTTCCCCAATTCTGGTCCTTGAGGGCCAGAGTCCTGCAGGTTTTTAGACATTTCTGTTCTCCAACATGCCTGATTCTGATCTTTAGAGTCCGGTGTGTTGTACAGATAAATCTTAAACCTACAAGACTCTGGCAGGGTTTGGGATTTTTAGTTTATTTTCTTTTGAGTTTTGTATGTTTAGTTTTCACGTTTTTTGTAGTTTTATTTAAAGCGTGTTACTTTTGTGCAATATTAAATTAATAAACACTATGGGGAAAAAACATTTGTGTGACACAATTTCAAACTTCTTTATTCCGGTCAATAGAAATGACTACACTTAAAATCACATTTAAAATCATCCCCAAAGGCTCGTGTATTAAACTGCCAAAGACTAAAACTATTTTTGCTATAATTGGTTCATTTTAGTTGTGTGTGTGTGTGTGTGTGTGTGTGTGTATATACAATGTAGTTCAAAATTTTTTTGTTTTAACTCGAGGGCCAGGATTGCAATTGGGAAGCCTGCTCAACATGGTACTTTACCCTCTTCCATGTTCTTCCTGCTTTTGTCCACCAGGTGGTGCTGAAGAGCCAGATTCACGCAGCATGGCTCCATTGTGCAGTGAAACTCCTCATCAAGGTTTGGACCTGTTGCAAAGGTGAACTTGATTAATCCAATTACTTGACTTTCAAATTCTAGATGGCAATGACTTAATCTCCAAACAAATTCACCAGTTTACGTTTAAAGGGCGCTCACATGCTTTTTCTTTGACTCTGCATGCAGTGAAGCTTCCAGTCCAAGTGCTGCCCGTCGGAGATTGTGCAACCAAGACAACTCCTTGCAGATGGTGCAAAGCTGCCTCCATTTTCAATGTTGATGTACAAATAAACTAAATAGCATCTTGACTGGTCCCTTGCTTGTTGTGTGCAGGTTTGTTCATCCTCTTCAGGTGTGTGCCAACGTGCTCAACCAGCTGCTTCAACACACCGTTAATCATAGTCATTGTATGCTTGCCATGTTCCTTTTCTTGCAGATGAAGCTGCTGGAATGCTCCAAGGTGAAAGCAGACTGACTTGAGTCTGCCAGCTGGTAAGAGAAGACATGTTTAATTTCAGCCAGCATGTTTCAATTGTGTCAATTTGAACGACTGTTTTTGTGCCCAGTGTGGAGGACGACTGGTGACCTGCTCACAAAGTTCAACGACAAGCGCAGAGCTGCAAGCCAACGACTTTTGCTTTTCTTGCTGCTTCTCCAACCACAAGGTACATGGTTGATCTTTACACTTCATTGCACAACTATGGCAACATTGATCAACTCAACCCCTTTTTCTTCTCTCCGATAGGCAGCAAGGAATGTGATCAGCTTCCTGGAAATGCAGCAGTGTGAAAAAGTTGCACAAAACTTCTCTTGGTAGGTTTCATATCATAAACATCTTTTTCTACATTACAAGTTGACTTAACTTTATGACTCATTGTTTTAGGTCCACGATCTTCCTGGCTGGCCTTTTCACCACATGCAGGGATGAGCAGACTGTCATCCAACATGTAACTTTTGTTTTGTGATTTACTGTGTACTCTGCAAAAATAAAGCTTGGTTACAAAAGAACACTAAATTTGTCAAACATCACCAACTTAAAAAAAACTTAAACAAAAACAACTTGGGGGAAAAAAATAAATAAATTCTAACTTTTCAAAAAAAAAAAATTATTTTTTTTACCTTATCCCTGATTTTTTTTTTTTTTTTTTTTTTCCCCTTCCAAAAATTGGCCCTGCTTGATGATTGGCTAGTGGTGCAAGAAGTAGGTGGAGCAACAAGGATAAAATGCTGTGATTGGTTGATTAGTGGGTGTGGCTATGCAAATTAGAAGCATTATGATTGGCTGCTGTAAAGTTGGCGTGGTTATTCAACTTTGAAGCGATGTGATTGCTCAGAATGGCAAAATGACGCAATTTCACATGCTCCGATTGGTCAGTTTAGAGTGGGCGTGGTTATGCAAATTTATGCAGCTCTATGATTGGTGGAGCCAAAATTAGGCAGAGTTAGAGGCAGTCAAACCAAGCAGCTTTTTTTTTTTAAGCTACTTGAAGTGTTGTGGTGAGAACTGCACATCAGTCATGACCAAAAGACAAGACTTTTTCTGCTCCCTTCGATCTCACGTCAGCCAAAGTTAAATCAATTTGACAATTTGGTGTCGTTTGGAGCCATGTGGAGACCAACCGGAGTAAAATGACACTCGTGTCCACAGTGGCGACTGCTGTGCAACTCTCACCTCAAGCTTTGACATACTTTGCCGCTACGCATCAAAGGCTTCCAAGGAGTTGAGGGCACATTGACTCATAAAACACAAAGACTCCCATTCAAGTTGAACAATTTATTGTGCAGAAAAGCTTGACATGACCATTTGAAAGCATTTTAGGCTTGCTAGGTTTGTGTGGGACTAACTCAGCTGAAGCTCAGCTGATATGTGACATCACTTCCAATTACAGACGGACATTTCATGTATGTGGGACATGAGCACGTCCAACCATCTGACATCTCACACTGGGATCAAAAGTAAGTAACGTGTACTTTGCAACATCATCACACACTTCTGGACATGTTTTGAAATCACACTCGTGTTTAGTTAATTTAAAAAAAAAAAAAAAAGGATTTCCTAAAAAGTCCTGGAGAAGCTGAGGCACACAGGGAGGAGTTTATTGTCAAGGCAAAAACTCGTCATCAGGGCTAATGAAGCATCACAGGTGTGTGAGCGTTTCAAGTCATGTGACAGCAGCACAGGAAAAATGCCAACCTGACTAAAAATAGGCATTAAGTCAACGGTTCTCATGTGAGATTAGAAAATATTTCAAAAGCAGCAGCCATGCAAAAAAAATAAAACAAAAAAGTGATCACAGCAGTTGGCTCCCTGCCACCAAAAATCACAAAGCTCAAGATTCTCACTAACAGTCACTCCACTGAACAATGCAATATTCAGTGTTGACTGTTGCTAATATTGTTTTTCATTATTAAATAGACATTGTACAATTTCGTTAGCGGTTATTGTTTTTATTTAAAAATTAAGTGGAATAATTATTTTGAAAAAAGGTCTGTACTATTGGCACAAAGGAGGACAATTTATGTTTGTGTGACATTTACATTTAATATATTTACATAACCATCCATCCATTTTCTTGACCGCTTATTCCTTACAAGGGTCGCAGGGGGTGCTGGAGCCCATCTCAGCTGGCTTTGGACAGTAGGCGGGGCACACCCTGGACTGGTTGCCCCAGCCAATCGCAGCATTTACATAACATTTAAGTTATTTAGCTATGTTTAATTTTGTACTTCCCAAAAGTGGTAAATGCAAATGGAGTTCTAAAGTTTAAAAACCAGAAACTGATGGCAAAGCATCTGTTTTTGCTTTGGCCTGGTTAGAGGGTATGGAGGACCAAAACTGCCAAAATTCAAAATAAATAAACTAAATAAATAAATAAATAAAATTTTAATAACTAAAAGTGAAAAGAAAAATGGACATTAAAAAAAATTATAAAATTAAATTATATTAAAACATAAATGGAAATAAAAAGAGAAATATATATTGAATTATATTTTTTATATCCATTTTTATTTTCACTTTTAGTCATTTATATATTTATTTTTGGCAGTTTTGGGTCGTACTGTCAAGTCGAAATGTTATTCAAATGAGGGGGCGGTCCTAAGCATGTTTTGGGTTGGACTCGTTGCAAACTGCCTGTCACAAGTCGCAAGTTGAGAATTAAAAAATAAATAAATGACTAAAAGTGAAAATAAAACGGATATAAAAAAAATAAATACAAATGTATTTATATATATTTTTGCTCTTTTTATTTCCATTTTTTTAAATATAATTTTCTAATTGTATTTTTTATATCAATTTTTATTTTCACTTAGTCATTTATTTCTTTTGAATTTAATTTTAATAAGGGGGTACTTGGCTGAAATTTTTTTTGCAGGTGCTAATGTTTTTCATGATTAAAAAGACATTTTAAAATTTAGTAGTTCCTGTTTTTATTTAAAAATTGAGTGGAATATTTCTTTTTGATAAAAGGTCTGTAACCATGGGCACAAAGGAGGACACTTTATGTTTATTATCATTTTTATGTGCACAAAAGTTTAAGTTAATTAATTAATTCATTATTTAGCAAAACATTTTTTGTATCTGCCAAAAGTTGTTGACTGTTGCTAATGTTTTTCATTATTAAATAGACATTTTAAAATGTCTTTAGCAGTTCCTGTTTATATTTAAAAATTAAGTGGATTATTTTTTGAGAAATGGTTTGTACTATGGGCACAAAGGAAGATGACTATGTTAATTTTCATGTGCACAAAAATTTACTTAACAATTAAGTTAATTATTTAGCTATATTTTATTTTGTATCTCCCAAAAGTTGTAGAGATCCCACTGCAAATGGAGTAATAAAGTTGAATAAAACCACAAAGAGATGGCATAGCAATCTGTTTTTGCTTTGGCCTGGTTAGGGGGTATGCTCGCGGTGACAACTCCGGGCAATCAAAAACAGAAATACTGCCTGGCCGTTTTTCGATTTGTGGCTCCTGCTATATCCTATTTTCGTTTCTGAAATAAAAATTGAAATTCAAACTGTTATTGGACCTTTTTTTTTTTTACCCGTCCAAGGCAGCCACACGAGAAAATCAAGCTGTATTTCAATTGTGGTGTTTCTATTTTAAAACGAAAATCAAACAACGAGTCGTTTTTCTATTTTTAATATCTGTTTCCAAACGTAATATCCAATGACCAAAAGAGACACGGACCCTCCATACACCAGCAAAATAAAGCTACATACAAAATATAGACAGCTCTCATATGTCTACACACCATACTCGAATTGTGGGCTTTCAATATATATTTCAAATATTTAAACAGTTTCTCTTTTTATGATAGGTGGTCTAATCGATTTTTTTAACCAATATTCAGAGAATATTAGCAGTAGTCGTATTATCTGCAGCTTGTGCAGGTTTACCTAATTGTTTGATCTAGTCTCCACCAGCGGCACAAGCTACGTAGAACAAAACAGAAGCAAAATGGGCATGTGTTACCTTTTGTAGAACATTTTGGTGACGACTGACGAGATGTGGAGGATGTAGCATGTGAAGCCATCACTCTCTTTCATTGTGGCCATGAAGCTTCTGTTTGGAGAAGAACACACCAAACAACATTCAAGTCAAGCGTTTTCCTTGATTGACTTTTGATTGACAGCTGAGTGCTATTTGTGGGCGTGCGAGCTTATAGCCACCCATAGCTTTGTTGACATATAGCATAGCAGGTAACAATAAACAAACTAAAGTGTTGTCAAGATCCTTCTCGGTCGTGTATTAGTCATACAGATATAAACGGCAGTTTAACAATGTTTAAAATACTCACTCGAACGACATTGAACGGAAGGCTTGCTTGCTGAACCGGATGCGTAAGTTAACCGACAACGTTCAATTCATATTTAGGCAATGTGCGCGATTGACAGGTTGTCTTGACAACGCAAAAAAAAAAAAAAGGTATATGTTCGGGCTCATACTGTATATATTTGTTTGTTTATTTGTACCTTTTCGGGTAATCCGTTAGAGGTAGAGAAACACTGCCTCAATCTTTCAAAACAAATAGTAAATGTAATTTTTGTAACGAAAATGAAAATTGCGAATGTGCTTTGGTCAAATAGCCTGCTCGGTTGTTGTTTTGGTTCTCCATACCTGGTATGTTCTCTGGACGAATGTGAATGTTCCAGCTGGGCACACACGCTGGCATGCACCTTGCCAGAGGTTTTGAATGTGGCCGACATTTAAATCCTAAACGTTTTATTTGAATCGCCAGAGGGCGCTCATCCTTCGTGCCAGTCCTTTGAAAAAACATACAAATCTGTAAAAGAATACATAGACAAAATGAAGTAAGAAATTATCGAGTTTCAACAGGTCCTCTGCGATTAATGTAGTTTTGGCGCCCTCTTGTGGTCACGTACGTCAACAGGCCAAATTTAACTCCCTTGAACGCTACCCGCCCAATTTGAGGGGAATAAAAACCACGAATACCGATAAAATACATTAACGTACGTGATCAATTGATGTTTCCTACACGGATCATAAATTCTGACCGTACAAAGTGAGTGACTTTACTCTGCAAACGAGAGCTGATGGGCAATATTCAGGTCAGGCTACTCGCCGACCTACCCAAAATGCGCCGAGATGCGCACTTCGCTTATATATGATTGGATAGGCGATAGGCCAAGACTTCTGAAGCCGTGAGGCCGCCATATTGCTCCTCTCAAAAAACCTTACTCTGCATACGATCCTATATATTTACAGTATCAAAATTGGAGAACATTAGCACTTAGTATAAACAGCATGATTTATGATTATTTAAATTTGTTAAACATAAGAAGATTTCAGACATTTTACAACTTGCCTTAAATACATTTAGAAATTATATGCTTAATAATAGGGGTGTGAATTGCCTAGTACCTGACGATTCGATCCGTATCACGATTCATAGGTCACGATTGGATTCGATACCGATTAATCCCGATATGAATTTACAAGTGGATTGTTGCAATTTTTTTTACTCAAATTTAGAAAATACCATTCAGTCAACTTATACATGTACATTGTAAGATTTGTACGAAAATGGATTATTTATTGATCTCAAACTTCAGTCTTATAACTGTAAGCTACTGTATTTAACAAACAGGTTGTAAAATTTTTCATGTTTGAACAGCGTTGAAATAAAATATTAAGGCTTAATGTGCCATTAATATAACATTCTTCCATGCTTAAGGTGTGAAATTTAGACGTTTTGTTGAATATTTTTCCATCAAAAATAGATATTAAAAAATCGATTTGGCTGCCTATTGAATCGATTCGAGAATTGCGTGCTGTAGTATCACGTTATATTGCCGAATCTATTTTTTTTAACACCCCTACTTAATAATATTTACAAGAGGAAACTTAGATATTTTTTTTTTTAATTCAAGAATTTGTGTCATTTCACGAGATGGGAGGAGCAAGATGGTCAATGGTTTGGACAGGCATGTATGGGATATCAAGTCATATACTCAGATCAGTGCCTGTGCCACGCTGCTGCTGCTGCATTGATAAGAAACACTTTGCTGGCTCCCAGTCAATGTGCGCATGTTCCATATGTTCTGCTCAGTCCAAATAGGTAACCGAATGTAACAGTGTGGTGGAAAATGGTCGCCAGGATCCGGCTCAGTTGAGTTTCGTGAAGCCCCAAGACAACAAATACCGTGTACATCTTTTATTTGATTACGTGTTGAAATGTGTGTTACAGCAAGGTAAACATCTTTTAAATGAGGTAATGGCACTCTCACACACTCTTGACTTGCACAACCATTTGAACATTTACAGCATTCAAAAACATTTATTAATCACAATTTACTTTTGAATGTAATCTTTAGACGTATATTGAAAGATGATTCCAGTATGACGCAACGGAACAAGTCACAACACACAAACAACAACTGCCTTCATGTGAAGACTTCGACGTCGCCCTGATAGGCACGGAATAAATAGATTGAAGGGTTGCCTTGGCAACAGGGCGTTTACTCGAAGAGCAGGTCTTCATCCGTCTCCTCCGTCAACATGTTGGCCGGCTCTGCGATGGGGCCCAACTTGGCCAAGCGGGCGGCGATCTCCCGCTCCGTCCTCTCTCGCAGCTGCTTCTTCTTCTCCTGGATCTTCTTCAGCCTGAGAGGACGACCAATGAAACTTAAGACGTCGAAAAGTAACCAAACAAGGACCCAAACGAGGACGCCGACCTGTAGAACTCCTCTCGTTCCCGCTCATCCAGCTCCGTAATGATGTACGTCAAGGTGCGGTCGATCCGAGGTATGATAACTGTTAAAGGACCATGATTAGTCTTGAAACTAAAATTTGGGATTAAACATTGAAATTGTTAACGCTTACCATGCTCAATTGCATTCACACGGCGGTTGGTTATCTTGATGGCCTCATCCAGGGTGACAAAAGATGTCTGGGGCCAAAATGTGATAGAATTTTGTATGGTTTTCAAATGTACCCCACTCTGAAAGAGCGCCCCCTACCTGTAGGGAGGCCAACTCCACTAGCAGCTCCACAGCTCTCGCGTAGTTCCTCTTCAACCTGGAGAGCTGCTCTCCTCCTCTGGCTAGACCAGTCAGCTCATAGCCTGACAATCACAAACAGGATGTCAACAATCCACTTGATGAAAAAACAAATACATATTTAATCCAAATATTATTTTACTTACTATCACCGCCTTCTTGGTAATGCTCAAAAACTGGAAGAGTGACACCTGCCACGTTGTCTTTTTTGGCACGCACCTTCACTTGAGCTTTGTTGACATTCTGGATGACTGTAGTGCTGTGGACACACAAAAAATGTATCACACAAAACAAACTCATTAAAAAAAATAATAATAATAATCTTACCTGAAGTCACCAGCTGCGAATTTGGCTTCAGCCAAGGAGAAAGCCGCCTCTCTCATCACCTCCCCCATCTTGGTCTTTGTCTGAAAACACAGTAAGTCCTTAACGAGTGCACTCCAAAAACATTTTACACTACTTCTTATTAACAACTAACTTCGATAATCTTGCGAAGGATTTGACGGAACCGCATGGAGAGAGCGTCCGACTTCTTCTTGAGCAGGTTGCGGCCCGTCTGCGCTCCTTTCATACGAGCCTTCATGATGGTCTGAGCCCTGGAAAACAGCAATGCAATGACACCCACATAACTCTTCAAAAAGATATAAAAGTTTATGTTAAATCCAATACTGTAAATCATACCATGCAGTTACTGATTTCAATAGTGCACACGTTTTATAACTAGGATGTATCCAGCTGTGTTCAGAATGAACCAATCACATTCAATCGTGTTAAATGGGAGTCTATGATGAACCGCAATATATATCTTTAAAATCTTTAATGGTTATGACTTTCAAAATTCAATCTAATCGTTGCACAAGAATATGTAATTGAAGTAACAGGGTTATATTAATAGAAAACGTCACATGACGATGTCTCTTCCTCTTTTAAATTATAATGGGGGAAAAAACAAACAAACTCAAAACACATTAGATCCCAACCTAAAAGTGCATGAAACTCGTGTTTACGTGCACAAAGCTTGACGCGTTAAAAAAAATAAAATGGCTGTTATTTGTGGTTAGATGCTAAACGGTATTAGCAAGCGTAGCTATCAAACAAGCTTACATTCTGGATGGGAATACGTCGATCCTTTCCTTTCCAGACATCCTGTCGGTTTTCTGATTAGCTGGATCACGAAGCAGTAATTTGCCGATATTTTGTATGCAACGGAAACAAATATAAAGCTGTTCGTGCGAGATTCCAAGCACAGGTTGAAATGATCTTGACAGACTCTTCGGCCGTAGATCAGCTGACCTCCGCTCACGTGACTCCCAGTGGTCAGCTGTGCGCATGCACGGATGGAAAAAACGGACGATCTTTTCCGGGTCGAAAATAGCGCAGCCGTGAATTCGAGCTAACAGATGCTAGTTCTCTATCACTGAAAGGAGCCCGAAGGGACCAAAATAGGACATTTAAACACTCAGTGAATCGCTTTAAAGGCTTTTCTTATCCAAACACATGACACAGGTGAGTTTTAACGGACAAAGCGGACGTTTTTGATGGCAAGTGGGCGATGCTAGCTTGTTAGCCGCGCTCTCCTGCATGTGCCGCATGTGAGCTGAGCACCCGGCTACTAGCTACAAGCTAATAATGCTAGCAGTTTCTTTTTCAATACAGTACTGTACTCGTATTGTGTCATTGTCTTGAGGTAAGAGGACACCATTTATACGTTCTGCGTATGGTAAATATTTGAATGTTCGCATTTGCGTTTGTCTCATTGACCTCTGTGAGAAATCAAGATGTTTAGACTTTTTCTGTTGCATCATCTTTAGTCCGACATAAACTGGAATTTTCCAGCTATTGTTTATATTCATAGACATATTGTGTTTGACTACTCTGGGATTTTTTAAGCTTAATATCACAAAATGCACGTACGATGATACAAAATGTAAATTGTGACAACGAGGAATTTTCAACACCACTTTTTGTTTCTTTTTCAAACCGATATCAGTTCGGTACAGTACTCAGTTCTCCAAGTACCTATACCACTATTTTTGATACATACACCCCAGGAAAAAACTAAATAGTACAATGTGACATTTTTTTTACTTTAAATCTCATGACATTAATGTCAATTTTATGTTCGTCTAATTTTAAAAATGTCTGCCCTAATCACAGTACATAATAATCATAATACATACATAATAATAATAATGATGATGATAATGTGATTAATTGATTGCAATGTTGTCAACTTGAATTGTACACTTGTAATATAAAGGGTATCAGATGGAAAAACCAACCTACAGGGTTTTAATAGTCGTTTTTATTTTGTTTTGAATTTTTAAAATTTATTAGTTTTTGTTGTATTTGTTTATATTTTGCTTTGTTTGTTTTTTTTTTATTGTTTTTTTTTTTTCTAAATATACAGTCAAACCTTGGTTTTTGAACATAAGCATTCCAGAAGGCTGTTCTAAAAGCGATTTGTTCGAAATCCGAAACAATTTTTCCCATTATAATTAATGTAAA
The DNA here is from genome assembly GCF_051991245.1 of Festucalex cinctus. Taxonomy (NCBI): domain Eukaryota; kingdom Metazoa; phylum Chordata; class Actinopteri; order Syngnathiformes; family Syngnathidae; genus Festucalex; species Festucalex cinctus. The sequence continues at coordinate 14,388,754 of NC_135431.1, forward strand.
TAATTTTAATCCGTTCCAAGTCTAAAAAAAACTATTTCCAAGTTTTTTTTTTTTTTTTTTTTTTACTATTTTTACACCATAAATTGCACTGTATACTGTTTACCATAAATAGAAAAGGGTTGAAATAGACAGTTTTATTTTAATAGAAGATATCCTATCTAAAATAATGGGAAAAAAAAATACAAAAATTTCGTCTTTTTTTATTTTTACCAACTGTAACATACAGAACATTAAAGATTACACTAGATCCTTTAGCCACATCACTTGCTTGTAGCTGGTCTTTATTTTTACGAATGGTGCTTATCGTCGATTTTGCCATCCCAAACTCCTTCGCTAATACAGACACGCACGCCTGATTCATATTTTGCTATTAAGTCTTTGCTAAATTCAATAGTTCTGCATACTACTTTTCTCTTTTCTTCACCAGCTTTACCACTTGCACTTGCTTTCTTTGGAGCCATGATTAGGGGCTGATATACGATGCATTTGCGTAAATAACAGTGAACAGGTCTGCTCTAAACGAACTTTGAACACGAATGTGCTACGGAGGACGCATCCTGGGCATTCGAGTTAGCTCGGCTCCTGAGTGAGTCGCGTTCAGGTACGCTCAACTTTTTTCAGTTTGGTCAAGAGCCGATTTTTTTGGACGAGTTCTGAGATGTAAAATTCTCAAATTTTCTGGTCGAGAACCGAAGCGTTCGAAAACCGAGGTTTGACTGTACCAATAATGCATTTTTCAAATGTAAGATTGGGGGAAGAGCAGTCACTGATTTATTGAGTAATAAAGGAACAAAAACTAAAATTCTCAAACAAGTGTTCAACATGAATTCTTATTAAAATAAAACTCAAACGCTAATTTTGGTGTAATTGTAGTTAGTTTTAGCAAGTGGGAAAATGTTTTTTAAAAAGTATTAATCGTACATAAAAAATGTTATCACACAAATTTTATAAACAAAAACTATATCCTATATAACTATATCCCTTTAATATCATTGAAACTCGAGGTGGGTGTGGACTGTAGTTTGCTCAACTCATATATCTATATTTTTTGAAATAGCGATGCCGGGGCTCAGCTGTCGATTCTACCAGCACCGCTTCCCGGAGGTGGAGGACGTGGTGATGGTGAACGTGAGGTCCATCGCCGAGATGGGCGCCTATGTCAGCCTCCTGGAGTACAACAACATCGAGGGCATGATCCTCCTCAGCGAGCTGTCGCGTCGGCGCATCCGCTCCATCAACAAGCTCATCCGCATCGGGCGCAACGAGTGCGTGGTGGTCATCCGAGTGGACAAAGAGAAAGGTGAGCCAGGCGCCCCTCGTGTTCCGCGTGAAAGGGGCGCCAATTTTCCGCTGCTTCCTCGCCAGGTTATATCGATCTGTCCAAAAGAAGAGTTTCACCAGAAGAGGCCATCAAGTGTGAAGATAAATTCACCAAATCTAAAACTGTGAGTGACGTTTTATCATTTGAAATGAGAGCAACTCGTAAAGAGATTGCGCTTTGAGTTTTGCCGTGTGCGCAGGTATACAGCATCCTGCGGCATGTGGCCGAAGTGCTGGAGTACAGCAAAGACGAGCAGCTGGAGAGTTTGTACCAGCGCACGGCCTGGGTCTTCGACGAGAAGTACAAGCGGCCGGGATACGGCGCGTATGACGTCTTCAAACAGGCCGTGTCGTAAGTGCTTGCCCTGGATGCGCACACGCCGACAACCTTTGACCTTGACCTCACTTTGTCATGGGGGCAGGCCATTTTTGACCTTTATTTTGTACTAAACGACAGCATTGTCAAACCAAATCAAATCTTCTGCCTGTAATTCATATCTTTATTCGAAGCATTAAGGCAGTGGTGTCAAACATGAAACTGGAGTTTTTCACAAAAACATGGACCTTTATTAAAAAAAAAAAAAAAAAAAAAGCCTTACTATACATTGTTGTTAAAAAAAAAAAATAAAAAGACATGGTCGTCTTAAAAAAAAAAGCGTTACTATACATGGTTGTTAAATTTTTTGGAAAAAAACGACATGGTCATCTTAAAAAAAAAAAAAAGCCTTACTATATGTGGTTGTTAAAAAAAAGAAAAAAACCTTACTATACATTGTCTTAAAAAAAAAAACACCTACTACATAGTAGTTAAAAAAAAAAAAAAAACTACTATATATGGTCATTTAAAAAAAGCAACTTACTAAACATTGTCTTTTTAAAAAAAAAAAGCCTTACTATACATGGTTGTAAAAAAAACAAAACAAAACAAAAAAAAACCTTACTATACATTGTCTTAAAAAAAACAAAAAAAACACCTAACTATACATAGTAGTTTACAAAAACTTACTATACATGGTCGTTTAAAAAAAAAAAACTTACTATACATTGTCTTAAAAAAAACACAAAAAAAAACTATATACATAGTAGTTTAAAAAAAAATTACTATACATGGTCATTTAAAAAAAAAACTTACTATACATTGTCTTAAAAAATAAAATAAAATAAAAAAATACCTAACTATACATAGTAGTTTTAAAAAAAACTACTATATATGGTCGTTTAAAAAAAAAACTTACTATACATTGTCTTAAAAAATAAAATAAAATAAAAAAATACCTAACTATACATAGTAGTTTTAAAAAAAACTACTATATATGGTCGTTTAAAAAAAAAAAAACCTTACTATACATTGTCTTAAAAAAAACCTTACTATACATGGTTGCATTAAAAAAAAAACTTACTGTGCATTGTCTTAAAAAAACAAAACAAAACACCTAACTATACATAGTAGTTTAAAAAAACTTACTATACATGGTCGTTTAAAAAAAAAAAAAACTTACTATACATTGTCTTAAAAAAACAAAAAAAACAAAACACCTAAATACATAGTAGTTTAAAACAAAATTACTATACATGGTCATTTAAAAAAAAACTTACTATACATTGTCTTAAAAAATAAAATAAAATAAAAAAATACCTAACTATACATAGTAGTTTAAAAAAAACCTACTATACATGGTTGCATTAAAAAAAAAAAAACCTTACTATACATTGTCTTAAAAAAAACAAAAAAAAACACCTAACGATACATAGTAGTTTAAAAAAACTTACTATACATGGTCGTTAAAAAAAAAAAAACTTACTATACATTGTCTTAAAAAAAAAACAAAAAAAAACACCTAACTATACATAGTAGTTTAAAAAAAAATTACTATACATGGTCATTTAAAAAAAACCTTACTATACATTGTCTTAAAAAATAAAATAAAAAACACCTAACTATACATAGTAGTTTAAAAAAACTTACTATACATTGTCTTAAAAAAAAAACACCTAACGATACTTAGTTTAAAAAAAAATACTATACATGGTCCTTTAAAAGAAAAAAAAACCTTACTATACATTGTCTTAAAAAAAAACAAAAAAAACACCTAACTATACATAGTAGTTTAAAAAAAACTTACTATACATGGTCGTTAAAAAAAAAAAAAACTTACTATACATTGTCTTAAAAACAAAACAAAACAAAAAACCTAACTATACATAGTAGTTTAAAAAAAATTACTATACATGGTCATTTAAAAAAAACCTTTCTATACATTGTCTTTAGAGATCGACCGATAATCGGTCGGGCCGATAATCGGGGCCGATATTTGACATATTGGTACATATCGTTATCGGTCTGTTTTATTAATCTGACGGCCGATATGAGCGATCCATTTAAAACTCCGTCTTTTCGCTTCGAATGCAGCCCAGAGCGTCTCTGTCTGTTATGGAGTCCAACTCCAGCAATGTAACGCCCATAGCAGCATTTGATTGGTTAGCCGTGCAAGAGCCAGAACCAATCAGTAGTGTATGCCTGTATCACAGTAGCCGGTCACACACGCACCCACGTACACAACGCGACAGACACATGCTTCGAAGGTAAGTTAAAAGAGAAGAGACTCCGCCGATCGTTTCACCATGATAAGCTAAACACATTGAATTATGTTGTGTATTAAATGCACTATATGAATGGAGCTGCATTGCCTTGCATTGAATCCCCGCTAGCTAACAGTGGTGTGTTCAGCTTAGCATGTAGGCTAACACCCAGTAGCTAATTCGCTACTTGAACTACTCGGGGAGGGAATCACACACATTTTCACTTAATTAAGTAAATAATGTTTGTTAGAAAGGTTCCAAATATTAACAGTTGTCATTATTATATTGTCTAGTTCCATGTTAAGAGTAGAGTAACGTCATTATATTTACCTCTCGTGACGCACACATTGCATTCTGGGTCACGTCCATTACTTGTTGCATAGCGGTTATTATGCAGTGAGATGCCACAATGACACTAAATAGCGTTTAGTTACTTTATATTGTGTTTATTTGTCGCACTGGTTTGCCATTGTGTGCCTTAAGCTTCGACGTCGATTTGATTGACAGCTCGTTGTGCACCTCGTTAAAGTCCGCTCCGTAACAAATTAAGTGTCTCAAACACCGTTTAACTACACGAACGTGTCCTCTTCCGTATGTTTGGCATTAGTAGAGAAGTGCACTAAAGTATAGTGTGCTTATTTGCTCGTTTTGTCTCTCTTTTCACGTCATGTCTGCTGTGAGTTGGGACATTATGCTCTCAATGGATGCCACTAATATGTAACATCTACGGCCGTAGTCGGCTGCAATTAATGTTCAGTGATGTAATTTCGTTACGTGCCTCATACTTTGAATAATGAGCTCATGTTTGGTGTGTTGTATAACTTTCTCGTGTGTTAGTAACTATTCATGTGGACAGCTAAGACAGTGCTTGTTAATGTGAATTAGCAATGTTGCAGCCCAGTTATTATTTAGACAAGTACATCTGTGCCATTAAGTGATACAGTACAGTACAGTAGTGAGAGAATAGTGTGCCCATATACACACACGTGTCTATAAGTGTAAAACACATTAAACAGCAGAAACTGGCAGCGGTCCACCGCAACAATGTCTGTTTAACCAAGTTATTCTTACTATTATTATAACCAAGTTATTTTACTCAACCCTTTTTCTGCGTTGATTGGGGCATCCTAAGTGGCAGTAAACTACATGATGAAGTGTCTTTTGACAGTTCTCTTGTAGAGAGGAGTAGCATGATATTGCTGTTCTCGATTTAAGATCCTCAGCTTATCAAAACTGTCTATATGGTAACAATAACAATAATCATAATAAGGTCTACAAGAACTGTATGGTGTTCAGGGATGAATAGTTTTTCTCATGGAATTTTTTTATTTATTTTTGCTGTAGTAATAAGTAATGCCACAGCTGATGCACATTTTGAATGACAGGGTTCCTCCTATTACTTCAAAATATAAAAATATAACATTTATAGAATAAAACTACAAGTATCCCAAATGCTATAAAAGGTAATGTCACATTGGCCCCCACATTTAACTCCCCCCGCCACCAACGTCTTATTGCAGATAGAAGGATGTAAAATGAAAAGTGTAGTGTGAGAATCCATTGTAAAGAACGGTTAGGGTTTGCATTATTCAAAAATTTGGTGCCAACATTTTAACTTTTACTGCAAATGAATATCGGCTTCAAATATCGGTTATCTGCCTCCTTGACTACCGATAATCGGAATCGGTATCGGCCCTGAAAAAAGCATATCGGTCGATCTCTAATTGTCTTAAAAAAAAAACTTTAAAAAAAAACACCTAACTATACATAGTAGTTTAAAAAAAAACTACTATATATGGTCGTTTAAAAAAAAAAAAAACTTACTAAACATTGTCTTAAAAAAAAGCCTTACTATACAAGATTGCATTAAAAAAAAAAAAAAACCTTACTATACATTGTCTTAAAAAAAACAACTTACTATAAATTGTCTTAAAAAAAAAAAAAAAACACCTAGCGATACTTAGTAGTAAAAAAAAAATACTATACATGATCGTTTAAAAGAAAAAAAAAAACTTACTATACATTGTCTTAAAAAAACACCTTACTATACATAGTAGTTTAAAAAAAAACTACTATATATGGTCGTTTAAAAAAAAAAAAAACTTACTAAACATTGTCTTTAAAAAAAGCCTTACTATACAAGATTGCATTAAAAAAAAAAAAAAACCTTACTATACATTGTCTTAAAAAAAACAACTTACTATAAATTGTCTTAAAAAAAAAAAAAAAACACCTAGCGATACTTAGTAGTAAAAAAAAATACTATACATGATCGTTTAAAAGAAAAAAAAAAACTTACTATACATTGTCTTAAAAAAACACCTTACTATACATAGTAGTTTAAAAAAAACTTACTATACATGGTCATTTAAAAAAAAAAAAAACTTACAGCATTGTCTTTAAAAAAAAAAAACACCAAACTATACATGGTAGTTTAAAAAAAAAAAATATATATATACTATCTTACATTTTTAAAAATATATTACATCATGTCATTAAAAAAGTCTTATATACAGCTTGCCATTTTAAAACAAGTCTTACTATATATACACATTATGCCATCTAAATGAATAGAAATAGAAAGAATACATAATTGAATTTTTAAAAATGTTTAACACCCTTGCATTATTAAGGAACAAAAAAAGTTATTTTATTCATTATAGGATTTTTTTTTAATTAATCAGCCAATTAATGGTTATCTGATTTGTTCTGCCAAATATAATTAGGCCAGAAAAAAAATCCATGTCATAATTGAGATATTACATAAAATGAGGTTAGAACAAAAGAACCATGGCTGAACACTGAAAGCGCTAAAAAAAATATGAAATCAGCATTCCTTACATACTTTTGACAGAAATTGCAAATGGCAACAGCTGAAGTGAATTCTCACACGAAATGTACTGCCAATTATTACGTTAACAGTGTTTTGTTTGGGAACATGCGACTTGTTAATTGGATGTGTTGCGTTGATGCAGTGATCCTTCCATCCTGTGTGACCTGGACCTGACAGAAGAAGAGCAGGCCGTGCTTATTGACAACATCAACCGGCGACTCACTCCGCAGGCTGTCAAGATCCGAGCAGGTGACAACTAAAAATATATATATATATATATATATATATATATATATATATATATATATATATATATATATATATATATATATATATATATATATATATATATAGATATATATATATATATAGATGTCAGCTATAACATCACTTGGATTCATGACACTTTTCTTTTTTTTTTCTTTTTTTTGTCTGTCAGACATTGAAGTGGCGTGTTACGGCTACGAGGGCATCGACGCCGTGAAGGAAGCGCTGAGGGCGGGACTGGGGTGCTCTACAGAATCCATGCCCATTAAGGTATAACATCACCAAACCACACATCATGCGACAAGATGGCGGCGAAGTAAGCCCAAACTCCCATTTAGATCAACCTGATCGCTCCGCCCCGCTACGTGATGACCACCACCACTCTGGAACGCACGGAGGGCCTCTCCGTCCTCAACCAGGCCATGGCGGTCATCAAGGAGAAAATCGAAGAGAAGAGGGGCGTCTTCAACATCCAAATGGAGGTGAGCCAAGACGTCGGCGATGATGTCACACGCACAGGTGGGAGCGTGAAGATTAACTGCGCTTTCAGCCCAAGGTGGTGACGGATACGGACGAGACGGAGCTGGCCCGGCAGCTGGAGCGGCTAGAGAGGGAAAACGCAGAGGTGGACGGAGATGACGACGCCGAGGAGATGGAAGCCAAAACTGAGGATTAGAGAAACATGTCCAGCAAATAGGAGCTGCTGTTAAAAGTGCCTCGTTTGGACTATTAACAGCAGTTTGGGGTTTAAATCTCTTGACACATTGAGTCGTTCAAGGGCATGACATGCTTTTTTTTTTTTTTTTTTTTTTTTTTTAAATAACATCACAGTGACCTTCAAACTAGTCCATGCCGTTGTAAAAAAAAAAAAAAAAAAAAAAAAAAAAAAGCCTAGTGACATTTACCCCCTGGGTGTTTACCAATAGGATCTACTTTTGTCTGTTCGCTTGGCATCAATAAAAAAAATTAAAAAAAAATCTTGACCTCAACGTGTCAGACATCTCATTTCACACAATCAACACGTTTAACCCTTGTGGCAAAAATAGACTTTTACCCCTTTCTCGGTAATAGCGCCAACAGTTGGCGCCCCCTAAGAATTGTGATAACTCAGTCATTTATGAATATTTTTTTACTGCCGACCACTCAAAATGTTCAGTGGGGTCATACCTATCGATACATATATAGTTTTTATTTATTTATTGATTTTGGATGCCCTCTATGGACAATAAAAGCAATAGTGCGCTATGAATGAAAATAATTATGATGTGTGTAATATATAAAAACAAATCCAAGTTGGAATATTTCATATCATGTCATTAGAGCCTTGAATATGTTAATGAATCATAACATCAAATTTTTTTGGAACACTCAGTTTTTTTTAGAATGGCAATTTTCATACTTTTACCCCTCTCTCGGTAATAGCGCCAACAGTTGGCGCCCCCTAAGAATTGTGATAACTCAGTCATTTATGAATATTTTTTTACTGCCGACCACTCAAAATGTTCAGTGGGGTCATACCTATCGATACATATATAGTTTTTATTTATTTATTGATTTTGGATGCCCTCTATGGACAGTAAAAGCAATAGTGCGCTATGAATGAAAATAATTATGATGTGTGTAATATATAAAAACAAATCCAAGTTGGAATATTTCATATCATGTCATTAGAGCCTTGAATATGTTAATGAATCATAACATCAAATTTTTTTGGAACACTCATTTTTTTTTACAATGGCAATTTTCATACTTTTACCCCTCTCTCGGTAATAGCGCCAACAGTTGGCGCCCCCTAAGAATTGTGATAACTCAGTCATTTATGAATATTTTTTTACTGCCGACCACTCAAAATGTTCAGTGGGGTCATACCTATCGATACATATATAGTTTTTATTTATTTATTGATTTTGGATGCCCTCTATGGACAATAAAAGCAATAGTGCGCTATGAATGAAAATAATTATGATGTGTGTAATGTAACGATTATCGGCCGGTTGTAACTTTTTGCAACCTCAGTTCCAAAGGAATTGAGCTCCTGTGGCCTGAACATGCCACTGTGGGGGGGTGGGGAGCACAAGAACATCCCCCACAAACAGACAAATGCTCTGATTGACACGCGCACGCGCACACACACACAAATCAGGACTGTAAAAGCCTTCTTAGAAACTTGACTTTCTTATTTTGCAACAGAACAATGAATTATGAAATGTTATGTTTGCCATTTGTGAAATGTTGACTCCATGAAATGTCATGAAAATGTTCCATTGCAGTGGCAGATTCTCCACTAAACTTTCATGTGTATGCACGTTTTAACAGTGTAAGCTAGGTAACATTTCATTTGAGGTATTCAATTGTACGTGTTGCATTGATTGAATTCTGACCTTAGAATTTCAACAAACATGGGATCCAGATTCAATCTGATTAGTCTCTACCAAAACCTTCTCTAAGCTGGTAACTTTCCACTGTGGTCTCACCGGCCCCCCTGGTGTGGAGGCCGCCGCCTTCCCAATTTAAAAGCACACTCCCTGCGTGCTGCTCTCTCTCTTCCGCTGCTCTTTTCCGCTGCTTTGGCTCCCGCTTCTTCGCTGCTCCTTGGCTCCTTCCTGGTCTCCATCGGTGCGGCTGCCAGACAAAGGGCTAGCCCAGCTAGCTTAACCTCCAGCACACGGCAACGCACAGAAGCCATCGCGTGTTGCGACAGGCGCAGCGAAACACGCTGCTTTTGGTCCCTGCACAAGGCTCAAACGGATGGTGCCTTTCGAGGCACACCAGGCCTAAACCAAAAAGGGCCTCTCCCAGCCAGCAGGTTGACCCCGTGACGCTCAGTTGGCCAGCCGGACGACCTGTCTCTCCCTCTCCTGAACTGAACCTTCTTCATCCCTTCTTCAAACGAGCTTGGCGAGTCTCCATCCAGGGTCCTGCTTCTCAGACCAACCCCATCTGTAAGTGCAACTTTGCAGGCCTTTGCCCTAGTACAAATTGGTGCAAACTAGGTTGATTGTGGGTCCCATGTTGGTTTGATTTAAGAAGTCTATCACCTTGGTTAAGACCGTTTCTCTTTTCTTCTTTTCTTCTCCTTTGATTATTTTTTTTATTATTTTAGTTCTCGTTTCATTTCCTATCATAGTAGTTAGTTTTGCTTCTTGAAATTCTAAGTAGATTATCCCACCTAGGTTAGAGAATAAACGTGCACAAAACTCAACCCCTGGTTTACTGTGTGTGTGTTTCATCAATTTATAGTGACCTCTAAGCTGAACAAAGAACTCACAAAATTGTAGTAAGGGCACAACCTTCATTTTAATGACTGATTCAACGAGGTTCTCATCTGTTATCCTGATAAAATTATCAAAAAGAGATGTGGTGCTCCGCAGGCAAGCTCAACTTAATTTAAATATTAAGTTTGAGTCTCCTTCAATTAATGAGCCAATTGATTATTAATTTAATAATTAACAATTATTGATTTAATAATTAATTGGACCGATTTCCCTTACATAATGGTGCCCCTTTGGTGAGGCCAATTTATGTTACATATTTTGTGAAACACACACATGTAACAATCCAAAAACAGCTTAGTGCAGCGTGTTCTTCTGGGAAAATTTCAGCTCGTTTCTATAGCAACCTAACTAAAACTTTATGCCAGAGCCAATCCGCTGTATAAAAGCAGTGTATTTGAAGCGCTAAATAACAGTCTAACGACTAGTTATTGAGAAGAGAATGAATTTGTCGACTATGTGAATGTTACACACACAAAAGTGGAAGAGTAACAATCACATTTTTTCTATTGCATGCAAAACTTTTTAGGCCTGGGAATGCTTTTTCTAGCTCGTCACGAATTCTGATTGGGTTAAAAATACATTCCAAACCTCACGTGGCGCAATCAGCTTAGCTACCTGATTACGTTACAAGCCTTTAGGCTGAGGAAATAGTCTAGTGCACGAAATTCTGCATTCAGACCACCATTTGAGTCACAGCACATTTCTCAAGGTGTTAAGTTGACTCCCTTTTGTCGGGTTTAGCGTAAAGCACATGGTGCTAAAACTGCTAGCCTTTTGTGTAAAACACATGTGTTAAGATCCGCCATCTTTGGAGGCATATCCTTAACTTAACTGGGATTCAGGTAACCACCCCTTGAAACCAGTCGACCAATAAACTAATTTGAGGGGCGGGCCCAACGGCCAGACTTCCAAGTCGCTCCTCATTTGGCTGTGGCCCCCAAGAGGATCACATCTCACCACGTGACCCCCCACTGAGAGCCCACTCTCTGCCAAATTGTAGCACTGAACAACTAGTTATACAGTTCGCTTAAATTGTTGAAATTAGATTTCCATCTGATTAACACTAAAGTGTACTGTTTGCTTAATACTCATATTGCTACACGGCCAGCTGCCAAACTACAGCTAGTATAGTTGATTCCTGCTTTCTAGCAACTAACGTGTGAAGAGGGACACATCGCAGCCCCCTCCCCCCCCCCGTGAGCCTACTGTCTGCCTTCTTCAACATCGCATTCAAAGCACTTTATAATTTAAATAATCAAGTTACCGTGATTTGAAACTAATCGAGGGATTTAAATTACTACTGTACCGTCCTAACCTATGATTCTTACTGGATTTAAGACAATTTAACATCACGTGTCTTCACCACTCTTAAACGTTACATTATAATATTTTTCCTACTCCTGTTTCACCAAGTGTTAACATTGAGTTTAGGGTTAATATTTTTGTACGTTTTGCACTTTTTAATCTTCATTAATTCCGTCGTGTTTAATGAATTAACACCGTCTTACAGGAAGTAGTAGTTTTCTCTTTCCCCTCGACGCGAGTCCTTAGTATCGCGATATAAACCCGTGGGAATTAAAACGTTTCCGTGGTTTCCGCTCCTTGATTTATTTAAATTATAATTATTAGTGTCTTCTTGATAATTCGGCGTCAGTGCCGCGCATAATAACACGCGCGATTATCCGTAAGGAGTGAATTTAACGTGTTTGACAGATTGACAGCTGGCGACATACGCACGCGCAACTTCCGGTGACATGCCATTCATTGACAAAGTTTACGTTAGCTGCGTCTTGCTAACAACTTTGCTTGCCAAGTGCTACGATTTTAAAACTTGTGCAAGGTATTTAAACACTCGTTTTAAGACACATTCTGTGTCACTTACGAGCGACGGAGTTGTTTTGTCTATGCGGTAAAGTCATAAAACTTTATTGATCGAACAAAAGTACGACTCTATACTACACACAGGAGCCTCGTTGCGTTTTAAACGCCGACGGCGTCCTCCTGTGGCTATTCACGGTACCGCAGTCGAGGAACTTTTGCTAACAAAATTAAAACGCTTGATAACTTTAATTATTGACTTACCAAAGAGTTTGCTTAAATAATTAACCACCATTTTCAAGTACTTAATTTTGTTTTAATTAAAAGCAACACTCAACCAGTAGTGTATAGCTTTTCTCGTTGTAGTAAAAGTGTTTACCCAATTTTTAGGCACTTTTGGAAACCTCTATTGAATTAAATGTAATTTTAATTTAATGTGACTGTCCTTAGTAGACTTTTGTTTCCTAAAACCTGTAACCTCAAATGTATGCTGTGGTTAATAGTAATTTAGCAGACTAAATTGCTTAACACAATACTTTGTTGAGGGTCCTCAATTATTTAATGCATTGCCATTTAAAATAATTGGTAACATATTTGGATACCATCCTTTAATCTGTGCCTTAATAATTTTGGTAAAACATTTTGAATCAACTAATTGAGCCTAAAAAGCTAATCTTTAAGCATTTTCAGCATTGTCTAATTGGCTAACAATTAGTCCTTCCAAATTGAGTAAAGTGAGCTTACGCATACCTTTGATATCATAACGCTACTTTTAACAATGGATGCTTTGGAAAATGCCCTTGCGACCGTGACTAACAATCTCATTCCAGGCTATGCCGACGCGACAGCCAGCGCTAGCGCAGAGATTCTTGACACCAACATTGCGCAACTCGTTTGCGACGCTCAACAAGGGTCGTTAACCCACGAAGATATGGCACAAATCCTCAGCCGACTAATGGTGAATTTAGTGGCTAGGTGGAAATTGAGTGACCATGAACTCGAACAAGTGAAAAGCGTTCTGACAGCAGAACAGCAAATTCATGCCCAAGTTAGCAGCAAGCTAACCGAGTTGGAAGCATGGTTGCATGAATCTGACCGCGTGGACTTGGGAAACCAAGTTACAAAATTGACACAGGAACTCAAAGTGAGTACACAAACTGCCCGCACGCATGAACAAAATTGGCATAATGCCACATCTGAAATTCGTGAGCTAAAAGAATGCATTGCAGAACTATCAAATCAGCACACTGAAGCCCATTGGATTGATCTCCAAACTGATCGTGAATTTGATAAGTACTTGCTAGCTCTCGCGAATGATGAAATTGCGGAATTAACTCAAAAGATTAGACTTTTGAAAAATGAACGCACTGAAGGAAAAAGGCAGACGTTTCGCTTGAAATCTCAGTTGATGGCAATGGAAGAAAAACTCCGGCGATTGCAGCATCCATCCTTCAACACTGGCCGGGATGACGAGTCATCCCAGGCTGAATCGAAATTGCAGCAAGTCCCACAAGGTAACACCAGGTGTCCATTGACACCGTCCCAAACCACTGCTTTGGAGGTCCCCGTTCAGGACCTGTCTCAGGTGAACTCTCCTTTGCATTTTGATCCACTTGTGGTGCACGCACCTGTTCCTTTTTCAGACGCTGCCACGTTGTCTGATGTGCTGCAGACTTCCTCTGCAAATCTTGGACCTGTTTCTCAGCCACCTGTGCTACTTCCGCTTCCTAATCGCTCCATGGCAAGCACGGCTCCAAGGGCTGCTCAACACACACAGGGGCCCCCTCCCTCTGCAGTGTCACTGAGAGGAGCAAGCCCACCTGTCTCTGTGCTTCTACCAAGAAGCACACTTCTTGTTTCGGCACCCCCGCTAGGCGCCACGCCTTCTTGTGTGTCTCCAGTTGCTGCCAACCTTCCTTCTCCTGCTCAACAAGCAGATGCTTCTTCACCTCATCATGTGGCGCAACCAGGCATGTCTACAAAAGAGTTAGACACGATTGCCAAGCACATTCAGAAATTTCAGCCAAAACAAGATTGCTCTGATAACACTTCTGTGTACCTCAAAGACCTTGATTTTCATTTGAGGAGATTCCCACAGGCAACAACGGAAGACAAGATTTACCTCATGAAATTGACGTCCACTCGAGAAGTAAGTGATTGGATCGACCGCCAGCCGATCCACATCTTGAATGATTATCGAGCACTGTGTCACGCATTGTCTCGTGAATTTGATGGCCCAGTATCAGCAATGAGCTTTCTTGCTGCCTGGTCAGTAAAACAAGGCCGAAAGGAATCACCCAGCCTGTATTATAGTCGCCTGCGCAAGGCATACTTTGGGCATCGTAACGAACCCAACATGGAAGAACAGGTAGAATTCAAAACACTATTTTTGAACAACCTCCACCCAAACACAAGCCGCCTCTTGGGCGTGACAACTTGTCCTCGCACGCTAAGTAGCCTAGAGCTACGTGAACTTGCATCCAAGGCCTTTGTGTTTTTACGCGAAAACGCTGCTAAATCAGTGGAATCCTCTGTTTACCATGTTGCAGGTGGTTCAGACGAGGTCGAACGACAGTCCGAATCACAGCAAAGCGACGATGACATCGCCGCTTCCCCATCAAATCCTGCACAACGGCCTCAAAATGGTTCTCATCAGAAGCACCAGTACGGCCGCAGTGCACCTGCGCGGTTGAGTCATAGCTCCAGCCGTGGTTGTGAACGGGAGAAACCCTTTGCGAAAACAAAACCTCGCAAAAAGAAACCTCCCCGCACAAATAGTCCTCAGGAGCCCCCATCCACGTCAGGTGACTCCTCAATTGACAGCAACATCTGGACAAAAGTTCTTGATGGGCTGCGCAAATTGTCCAACGACAGTCAACCGACAGCCATCAATGAGCCAGAGGTGTCGGACAACACCGTTCTTTCAGTCCAACTGGATCCAGCACCTTCTTTGCCTTCTGCCAGTGCACCTGTTACCGAGTCGAATCAACCATTCAAACAGCTCTTAGGTAACCTCAAGATTAAAGGTGCATCGCGTAAGTTCTATTTGAGGACGACACTTGAACAAACATTAGACTATGACGCTTTGGTTGATCCTGGCGCTGACATTGCAGTAATGTCCAACACGCTCTTCAACCAACTTCAAGCCATGCTGAAGAACAGTGGCCGGATGCTCCGCCTCAACCACTGCTCATTGGAGATCGGTGCGTTTGCACTGACTAACACCCATCTGGACTCCATGGCAACGTTACACTGGACGATTGGACCACACAAATTGGTCCACCCTGTGTACGTGTCTGCTGTGGAATCAGTCCCGCTCCTCATTGGTCAAGATCTGCTGGGCCGCTTCAAGCCCCTGATAGATTACGACCGACGCAAAATCTGGTCACAGGTGCGGCAGCCTCTGCCAGCAGCACCGCTGACCAAAACTGCCAATTGTTATGCGGTAAGCCTAACAGAGCCTTCTTGTGAACCTGTTCTGAGTGTACAAAACTCACACCAGGACTCTCACCCAGCTCAAGGGGGGACCATGCCTGTTGTCTCCGAGATGCCCTCAAGAGGTCACCTTCGCAACACCAGCTCTCCCCTCGGCCAAGTTGAACATCCCACTCAGGGTGTACAACTCTGCCACCTTACGGAATGCGACTTGGATTGCACCTCCGAGCTACGCATGACACAAATTGAGGCCGTTGTCCTCACTTTTGAAGCAAACCATTCAGCTTCACCGCGGACTTTGAACTTGAAATCGCACTTGAAATTGTCATCGAACAACCCAAACAACACAGTGGTTGTTCTTTGCAATCTGCTTCTGAGCAATTTGTTACCCACCCTGCCCACCCTTGCAATGCAGATGGTGCGCACCACTGCCCTGCCATTTACTGCCCCCGCTTTCGCGCCTGCAGTACTTCTTTTGGGCCACACGTTGTCAGCCTTTGTGCTCAACAACACTTATCTGATTTCAATGAACTTGCAGTCCATTGTTCTTCTCTTGCTTTTGCTCATTGTGTGGCTCACCGCCGCCGCGTGCCTTCCTCGTTCGCCTGTCGACGGCTCACCTGTTCATGCCAAGACATTCGCTTTTGGGGGTCACCTTTTGCTTCCTGTCATGGGCTTTCTTCTTGCTCCTCCGCGGACCGCACATCTCTGCCGTTCGTGGCTCCACATAGCCGAAGGGGGGGTCATGACATCATACGCCCATGACATGACACATAGCTGTCAAAGGGAGGTCATCACAACAGGACTGGACCAGCCAATCAGGTCCAACCTCCATGACCTCACTTCCTTGGTTACAATTGAGGGACGAACCTCGCCCACCTTTGTTGACCACCATCAGCAGGTACAAGATACACCTGTGATTCTTCCTGTGGTTCATCCAAGATGACTTGGAGCTTTTAGCTCCCACCCATCAGGCACCTATGGGTGCATTTGCCTTTCCAACTGATGCAGGACCCAAACGGTCCCTTCCCAAACAGTGGTTTCAGACACCCTGGCGCCTAATGGCTAACACATTTTTGCTGCTGTTGTGTATGAATGCGCTAACGACATATTTAAAGTGGCTAGGGCCAAACCTAACCGCCATAACGCCATTGAATAGCCAATTAAATTTGTGCTTCACCCATTCGCACACCTGCACTCATACGTATGACACCATGTGCATAAACAAACTTCCTAGAAAGTGTACAGTGACTCAAATGATCTTCAGCAGACTCCCCAAACGACTAAAGCGATTGGTAAGAAATGTGCTTTTAGCTACTGCTTTTATTAGCTTCTTATTTAAAATAAGAACCTTAACTGTTAACGCTGTTAGTCCAAACACCGTTAACTTTAAAATGGCAAAACACGCGAGTCATGACCGAGATTCCTTTTGCCTAACAACGCGTAGCAAACAAATTACCAATCTACCGTCTCCCGACAAAACAACCAAAAGGACTACGCTGGTCCTCAATCTGCCTAGCATCACGCTAAGCTGAACCAAACTAACCACGAGACAGTTTGTTTCTTCTCGGTGTCCCAACCAGAGCACGCTCACACGCAAGGTGTGACCGCGCTGAGACTTGACATGCTGCACTAATCTGTTTGATACATCAACAGCTCAGTTGTGAGAACGTCTTCTCGGCCTGCATGCTCCCTTAATACAGCTTTCTTTTGCCCTAGGAAGATCCAAAGTCATAGTAAGAACCGAAAGTGCCCCCTTTCAGTCACATTGACATGACATTCCTACACAGGCCTTTAGACAACTATTGGACTTCTATTTTTCACTCTCGTGTTCTTCTCCTGTTGCGTCTGTTACTTTCCCCTTCCACTCTATACACGACACGTTGTGTAGACCTAGAGGGAAAGATAACATCATAGCCAACTGCCGAGTCTAGCTTTAGCAAAGGGAGGGGAGGGGTGGGTTTGCACCAACTTTGTACTCTGGTAACTGCATTGTTGTGCTTCACCTGTCCACCTGCCGATGCCACGTCTAGAAGTGCCGACCGAAACGTTCTGTCGAAGAACGTTTCCATCGCCAAAGGGAGGATCTGTAACGATTATCGGCCGGTTGTAACTTTTTGCAACCTCAGTTCCAAAGGAATTGAGCTCCTGTGGCCTGAACATGCCACTGTGGGGGGGTGGGGAGCACAAGAACATCCCCCACAAACAGACAAATGCTCTGATTGACACGCGCACGCGCACACACACACAAATCAGGACTGTAAAAGCCTTCTTAGAAACTTGACTTTCTTATTTTGCAACAGAACAATGAATTATGAAATGTTATGTTTGCCATTTGTGAAATGTTGACTCCATGAAATGTCATGAAAATGTTCCATTGCAGTGGCAGATTCTCCACTAAACTTTCATGTGTATGCACGTTTTAACAGTGTAAGCTAGGTAACATTTCATTTGAGGTATTCAATTGTACGTGTTGCATTGATTGAATTCTGACCTTAGAATTTCAACAAACATGGGATCCAGATTCAATCTGATTAGTCTCTACCAAAACCTTCTCTAAGCTGGTAACTTTCCACTGTGGTCTCACCGGCCCCCCTGGTGTGGAGGCCGCCGCCTTCCCAATTTAAAAGCACACTCCCTGCGTGCTGCTCTCTCTCTTCCGCTGCTCTTTTCCGCTGCTTTGGCTCCCGCTTCTTCGCTGCTCCTTGGCTCCTTCCTGGTCTCCATCGGTGCGGCTGCCAGACAAAGGGCTAGCCCAGCTAGCTTAACCTCCAGCACACGGCAACGCACAGAAGCCATCGCGTGTTGCGACAGGCGCAGCGAAACACGCTGCTTTTGGTCCCTGCACAAGGCTCAAACGGATGGTGCCTTTCGAGGCACACCAGGCCTAAACCAAAAAGGGCCTCTCCCAGCCAGCAGGTTGACCCCGTGACGCTCAGTTGGCCAGCCGGACGACCTGTCTCTCCCTCTCCTGAACTGAACCTTCTTCATCCCTTCTTCAAACGAGCTTGGCGAGTCTCCATCCAGGGTCCTGCTTCTCAGACCAACCCCATCTGTAAGTGCAACTTTGCAGGCCTTTGCCCTAGTACAAATTGGTGCAAACTAGGTTGATTGTGGGTCCCATGTTGGTTTGATTTAAGAAGTCTATCACCTTGGTTAAGACCGTTTCTCTTTTCTTCTTTTCTTCTCCTTTGATTATTTTTTTTATTATTTTAGTTCTCGTTTCATTTCCTATCATAGTAGTTAGTTTTGCTTCTTGAAATTCTAAGTAGATTATCCCACCTAGGTTAGAGAATAAACGTGCACAAAACTCAACCCCTGGTTTACTGTGTGTGTGTTTCATCAATTTATAGTGACCTCTAAGCTGAACAAAGAACTCACAAAATTGTAGTAAGGGCACAACCTTCATTTTAATGACTGTTTCAACGAGGTTCTCATCTGTTATCCTGATAAAATTATCAAAAAGAGATGTGGTGCTCCGCAGGCAAGCTCAACTTAATTTAAATATTAAGTTTGAGTCTCCTTCAATTAATGAGCCAATTGATTATTAATTTAATAATTAACAATTATTGATTTAATAATTAATTGGACCGATTTCCCTTACAGTAATATATAAAAACAAATCCAAGTTGGAATATTTCATATCATGTCATTAGAGCCTTGAATATGTTAATGAATCCTAACATTAAATTTTTTTGGAACACTCATTTTTTTTTACAATGGCAATTTTCATACTTTTACCCCTCTCTCGGTAATAGCGCCAACAGTTGGCGCCCCCTAAGAATTGTGATAACTCAGTCATTTATGAATATTTTTTTACTGCCGACCACTCAAAATGTTCAGTGGGGTCATACCTATCGATACATATATAGTTTTTATTTATTTATTGATTTTGGATGCCCTCTATGGACAATAAAAGCAATAGTGCGCTATGAATGAAAATAATTATGATGTGTGTAATATATAAAAACAAATCCAAGTTGGAATATTTCATATCATGTCATTAGAGCCTTGAATATGTTAATGAATCCTAACATCAAATTTTTTTGGAACACTCATTTTTTTTTACAATGGCAATTTTCATACTTTTACCCCTCTCTCGGTAATAGCGCCAACAGTTGGCGCCCCCTAAGAATTGTGATAACTCAGTCATTTATGAATATTTTTTTTTACTTTCAACCGCTCAAAATATTCAGTGGTATCAGAAAAAAAGTCAACAAGTCACAACAACTAGAATAATTTAGAATTGACAGACTTTATATACCTCAAACCCACACCAACAAACAACAAACTACTGAACTCTAACAACAAACAAGAATCAATTTTTTTATTTTTTTTATTTTTTTACAATTTGAGCATAGTTTATGGGCATGCATGCTTTTGGCAAAAGAAAATGCCACATTTGTTGCACTTGTTTGACACATGAACTCGCTTCTTGCAGAGGCCACAGAGCCCACGTTTTGGATTTTGCACTGTGGCCGCCACTGGGGCCGCTGTTGAGCACTTGTTGCAGCATCAGGGCTGCTGATCCTGGCAGCATGAAGTGTCAAGAAACTTTATTTGTAGGCGACCACACTATTTTTTGTCTTTGTCAAGCCATTGTGTGCTGACCTGATTCTCCTCTTGCTCTTCCACTGTTTGTGCTGCAACCTCCTCCTCATCAACCTCCTCATCATTCTCTTCCTCCTCTCAATCCAGTGGCTCATAGTCATTATCATTATTGTCAGATGTCAAGTTGAATGAAAAATCAGACTCCAAGCCTCCTTGTCACTATCTGCTGAGTCGGTCAGATATTCCTCCTCCAAAACCATTCTTACTGCCTCCTCAACTTATATGTTTCTTCTTGCCATCGTTGCTCAAGTTAGTCACAGGGAGTAAACTGGCCTCTGAGCCGTTGAACCCTTTATAAAGAGTTGTGCACAAACTTGAACGTTCGAAAATTCAAACATTCTACCAGTAAGAGTTCGGATTCGGTAAACACTTACATTTTGTTTTTATTCGCACGCTGCAGAGTCTCACATCCAATGCATTCAGAGGCCTTTGAAGTGCATGCAAAGCCGCTGTCTGCAAGCGAGAGTTGTGTACAAACTTGAACGTTCCCTCAACCAATTGGAGTAGGAAAAATTCAAACATTCTACCAGTAAGAGTTCGGATTCGGTAAACACTTACATTTTGTTTTTATTCGCACGCTGCAGAGTCTCACATCCAATACATTCAGAGACCTTTGAAGTGCATGCAAAGCCGCTGTCTGCAAGAGACCGCCGCCATGATATCCACAGAAGTGGCACCAAGTTACTTTTTTGTCAATTTGGCACATTCATTTCCTTTACCAAAATAAAAGCATACCAGCGGACAATTCTGTTACGCAACAAGCACGTAGAGAATCAAACCTTTGCGCGTGCGCGTGCACGTGCACGTGCACGCGCAGACAGGCACGCGCAGACACACATGCACGCGTGCAAACAAAATTATTTTACTTTTACAAACAGTAAGTACTCGTATTTTAGTAAAACACCGTCGTATTGTCGAATCGAACACGCATCGTGCGTGCGCGAGCACACACGCGCACACACGCGCGCACACGCGCGCACACGCACCCCAAAAAGTGCATGTGAGTACACACAACACACTCACACAATAGCCTGTTCATCAATATTCACCGTGCAACTTTTCTTTTTTGTGCAAATAAAGGGGACTTTGCATTGAGCTCAGTTCAAGAAAACGATAAACGGTCCTCTGGCGCCACCTACTGGATTTTGGCTTTTATGATTTTGAACACACATTCAATACATTCTGGCCGTTGATGACCCTCTACTGAAAAGATTAGGCCTTGTCCGGGAGAAAATGCACAAAAAAACACCAGGTGTACAGTGTGTCCAAAAGTGTCCAAAAATGACATTTATAATGGGACATAATGGAGACAAGTATTGTCTAAATACCAAATGAAGGGCTGAAAATGGACTTCCCCACATATAACAATGACAACACAAATTTTTAAATGGTGGATGGTGCCATTTTGAACTTCATCAGATTTTGACATTTTTTGGAAAAATTCAGCCCTCTAACTCATTTTTTGCTATGCTTTATCTATGATAGTATGACTGCAGTAACAGCGAAACGCCAACAGTTGGTGCTATACTGCATGAGGGTTAAGCCATCACTGAATTGGGGGCTTGACAAAGTCAACAAAAACTACCAGTAGTATAAAACAAATCATTTTTATTGAAATGTTCACCAATACAAAAAAAAATGGTCGCTTAAAAAATAAAAAAAAAACCTTACTGTACATGGTTATTTTCTTAAAAATAAAAATGCCTTACTATACATTGTTTTAAAAAAAAGAAATACCTTACTAAACATGGTCATTTATTTATTGATCTTTAATGCCGTTTAATAAACGTCTTGAGTTTTGCCGTGCATGCAGGTATACATTGTTTTTGTTTAGTTTTTTTAAAATGACGTTTGGGGGGAAAAAAAAAATGCATTTGAATAAAAAAAAAAAAAAACGGCTTACGATACATGGCCGTTAAAAATAATAATAATTAGGGGTGTGAATTGCCTAGTACCTGACGATTCGATTCGTATCACGATTCACAGGTCACGATTCGATTCGATACCGATTAATCCCGATACGAATGGTCACGATTCGATACCGATTAATCCCGATACGAATTTATAAGTCGATTGTTGCGATTTTTTTCCATTCAAATTTAGAAAATACTATCAGTAAGCTTGTAGAGTGTAAGATTTATATGAAAATATATTATTTATTTATCTTAAATTTCAGTCTTATAGAGGTTGTAATCTGTTTCATGTATGAACAGCATTAAAATAAAAATATTAAGGCTTAATGTGCCGTTCATATAACATTCTTCCATGCTCAAGGTGTGAATCCTAAAAAAAAAAAAAAAAAAAAATCGATTCTGCCGATTATTGAATCGATTCGAGAATCGCGCGATGTAGTATCGCGATATATCGCCGAATCGATTTTTTTTTAACACCCCTAATAATAATAAAGCCTTACTATACATGGTTGTTAAAAAAAAAAAAAAAAGAAATCGTCTTGCTCTATCTATAGTCGTTTAAAAAAAATAGAAATCGTCTATCTATGGTCGTTTAAAAATAAAAAAACAACATACGAAACATGCTCGTTAAAAAAAAAAAAAAAAACGCCTTACTATACATGGTTGTTTAAAAAAAAATAATTGCCTTACTATACATGGTCGTTTAAAAAAAAAAAAAAATGCCTTACTATACATGGTCGTTTAAAAAAAAAAATCTTACTATACATGGTCGTTTAAAAAAAAAAATGCCTTACTATACATGGTCGTTTAAAAAAAAAAAAAAAAACTCATACATGGCTGTTTAAAAAAAATGCCTTACTACATGGTCGTTTAAAAAAAAAAAAAATGCCTTACTATACATGGTCGTTTAAAAAAAAAAAAAAAAATGCCTTACTATACATGGTCGTTTAAAAAAAAAAAATGCCTTACTACTATACATGGTCGTTTAAAAAAAAAAAAAAAAAATCTTACTATACATGGTCGTTTAAAAAAAAAAAATGCCTTACTATACATGGTCGTTTAAAAAAAAAAAAGCCTTACTATACATGGTCGTTTAAAAAAAAAAAATGCCTTACTATACATGGTCGTTTAAAAAAAAAAAAATGCCTTACTATACATGGTCGTTTAAAAAAAAAAAAAAAAAAAAAAAACCTTGACTATACATGGTCGTTTAAAAAAAAAAAAAAATGCCTTACTATACATGATCATTTAAAAAAAAATAAAAATGCCTTACTATATACAACATGGTCGTTAAAAAAAAAAAAAAAAAAAACTCATACATGGCTGTTTAAAAAAAAATGCCTTACTATACATGGTCGTTTAAAAAAAACAAACGCCTTACTATACATGGTCGTTTAAAAAAAAAAATGCCTTACTATACATGGTCGCTTAAAAAAAAAAAAAAAATGTCTTACTATACATGGTCGTTTTAAAAAAAAAAACAAAAAAAAAAAACTTACTATACATGGTCGTTTAAAAAAAAAATGACTTACTATACATGGTCGTTAAAAAAAAAAAAAAAAAAAAAAAACTCATACACATGGCCGCTTAAAAAAAAAAAGCCTTACTATACATGGTCATTTAAAAAAAAAAAAAAAAAAACCTCATACATGGCTGTTTAAAAAAAATGCCTTACTATACATGGTCGTTTAAAAAAAAAATAAAAATGCCTTACTATACATGGTCGTTTTAAAAAAATAAAAATGCCTTACTATACATGGTCGTTTAAAAAAAAAAAAAAAAAAAAATACTCATACATGGCTGTTTAAAAAAACGCTTTACTATACATGGTCGTTTAAAAAAAAGAAAAATGCCTTACTATACATGGTCGTTTAAAAAAAAATAAAAATGCCTTACTATACATGGTCGTTTAAAAAAAAAATAAAAATGCTTTACTATACAT
Source organism: Festucalex cinctus (assembly GCF_051991245.1). Classification (NCBI taxonomy): domain Eukaryota; kingdom Metazoa; phylum Chordata; class Actinopteri; order Syngnathiformes; family Syngnathidae; genus Festucalex; species Festucalex cinctus. The sequence goes on from NC_135431.1 coordinate 14,412,748, forward strand.
GGTCGTTTAAAAAAAAAAAAATCTTACTATACATGGTCGTTTAAAAAAAAAAATGCCTTACTATACATGGTCGTTTAAAAAAAAAAATGCCTTACTATACATGGTCGTTTAAAAAAAAAAAAAAAAAAAAACTCATACATGGCTGTTTAAAAAAAACGCCTTACTATACATGGTCGTTTAAAAAAAAAAAATGCCTTACTATACATGGTCGTTTAAAAAAAAAAAAAAAAAAAACTCATACATGGCTGTTTAAAAAAAATGCCTTACTATATGGTCGTTTAAAAAAAAAAAAAAATGCCTTACTATACATGGTCGTTTAAAAAAAAAAAAAATCTTACTATACATGGTCGTTTAAAAAAAAAAAAAACAAATAAAAAAACGCCTTACTATACATGGTCGTTTAAAAAAAAATAAAAAAAACAACTAATACATGGCTGTTTAAAAAAAACGCCTTACTATACATGGTCGTTTAAAAAAAAAAAGCCTTACTATACATTAGGGGTGTTAAAAAAAATCGATTCGGCGATATATCGCGATACTACATCGCGCGATTCTCGAATCGATTCAATAATAGGCAGAATCGATTTATTTTTTTATTTTTTTTTTATTTTTTTATTTTATTTTATTTTTTTTTAGGATTCACACCTTGAGCATGGAAGAATGTTATATGAACGGCACATTAAGCCTTAATATTTTTATTTTAATGCTGTTCAAACATGAAACAGATTACAACCTCTATAAGACTGAAATTTCAGATAAATAAATAATACATTTTCATATAAATCTTACACTCTACAAGCTTACTGATTAGTATTTTCTAAATATGAAAGAAAAAAAATCGCAACAATCGACTTATAAATTCGTATCGGGATTAATCGGTATCGAATCGTGACCATTCGTATCGGGATTAATCGGTATCGAATCGAATCGTGACCTGTGAATCGTGATACGAATCGAATCGTCAGGTACTAGGCAATTCACACCCCTACTATACATGGTCGTTTAAAAAAAAAAATGCCTTACTATACATGGTCGTTTAAAAAAAAAAATAAATGTCTTACTATACATGGTCGTTTAAAAAAAAAAAAAAAAAAAAAAAAATTACTATACATGGTCGTTTAAAAGAAAATGACTTTCTATACATGGTCGTTTAAAAAAAAAAAAAAAAAAACTCATACACATGGCCGCTTAAAAAAAAAAAAGCCTTACTATACATGGTCATTTAAAAAAAAAAAAAAAAAACTCATACATGGCTGTTTAAAAAAAACGCCTTACTATACATGGTCGTTTAAAAAAAAAAAAAAATGCCTTACTATACATGGTCGTTTAAAAAAAAAAAAATGCGTTACTATACATGGTCGTTTAAAAAAAAAAAAAAAAAAAAAAAACTCATACATGGCTGTTTAAAAAAAACGCTTTACTATACATGGTCGTTTAAAAAAAAATAAAAATGCCTTACTATACATGGTCGTTTAAAAAAAAAAAAAAATGCCTTACTATACATGGTCGTTTAAAAAAAAAAAATCTTACTATACATGGTCGTTTAAAAAAAAAAAAAAAAAAAAAACGCCTTACTATACATGGTCGTTTAAAAAAAAATAAAAATGCCTTACTATACATGGTCGTTTAAAAAAAAAAAAAAAACGGCTTACTATACATGGTCGTTTAAAAAAAAAAATGCCTTACTATACATGGTCGCTTAAAAAAAAAAAAAAATGTCTTACTATACATGGTCGTTTAAAAAAAAAAAAAAAAAAAAACTTACTATACATGGTCGTTTAAAAAAAAAAGCCTTACTATACATGGTCATTTAAAAAAAAAAAAAAAAAACTCATACATGGCTGTTTAAAAAAAATGCCTTACTATACATGGTCGTTTAAAAAAAAAACGCCTTACTATACATGGTCGTTTAAAAAAACATAAAAATGCCTTACTATACATGGTCGTTTAAAAAAAATAAAAATGCCTTACTATACATGGTCGTTTAAAAAAAAAAAAAAAAAAAACTCATACATGGCTGTTTAAAAAAAACGCTTTACTATACATGGTCGTTTAAAAAAAAAAAAAAAATGCCTTACTATACATGGTCGTTTAAAAAAAAATAAAAATGCCTTACTATACATGGTCGTTTAAAAAAAAAAAATCTTACTATACATGGTCGTTTAAAAAAAAAACAAAAAACGCCTTACTATACATGGTTGTTTCAAAAAAATGAAAAATGCCTTACTATACATGGTCGTTTAAAAAAAAAAAAAATGCCTTACTATACATGGTCGTTTAAAAAAAAAAAAAAAAAGCCTTACTATACATGGTCTGTTAGAAAAAAAACCCGCCTTACTATACATGGTCGTTTAAAAAAAAAAAAGCCTTACTATACATGGTCGTTTAAAAAAAAAAAAAACTCATACATGGCTGTTTAAAAAAAATGCCTTACTATACATGGTCGTTTAAAAAAAAATAAAAATGCCTTACTATACATGGTCGTTTAAAAAAAAAAAAAAAACTAATACATGGCTGTTTAAAAAAAACGCCTTACTATACATGGTCGTTTAAAAAAAAAAAAAAAAAACGCCTTATTATACATGGTCGTTTAAAAAAAACAAAAAACGCCTTACTATACATGGTCGTTTAAAAACAAAACAAAAAAAAACTCATACACATGGCCGCTTAAAAAAAAAAAAAGCCTTACTATACATGGTCATTTAAAAAAAAAAAAAGAAACCTCATACATGGCTGTTTAAAAAAAATGCCTTACTATACATGGTCGTTTAAAAAAAATTAAAATGCCTTACTATACATGGTCGTTTAAAAAAAATAAAAATGCCTTACTATACATGGTCGTTTAAAAAAAAAACAAAAAAAAACTAATACATGGCTGTTTAAAAAAAACGCCTTACTATACATGGTCGTTTAAAAAAAAAAAGCCTTACTATACATGGTCGTTTAAAAAAAAACAAAAAAAAACGCCTTACTATACATGGTCGTTTAAAAAAAAAAAGCCTTACTATACATGGTAGTTAAAAAAAAAAAAAAAGCTTTACTATTCATGGTCGTTTAAAAAAATAAAAAATGCCTTACTATACATGGTCGTTTAAAAAAAAAAGAAATGCCTTACTATACATGGTCGTTAAAAAAAAAAAAAACTCATACATGGCTGTTTAAAAAAAATGCCTTACTATACATGGTCGTTTAAAAAAAAAAAAAATAATACATGGCTGTTTAAAAAAAACGCCTTACTATACATGGTCGTTTAAAAAAAAAAAAAAGCTTTACTATACATGATCATTTAAAAAAAAATAAAAATGCCTTACTATATACAACATGGTCGTTTAAAAAAACAAAAAACAAAACTCATACATGGCTGTTTAAAAAAAACGCCTTACTATACATGGTCGTTTAAAAAAAACAAAAAACGGCTTACTATACATGGTCGTTTAAAAAAAAAAAAAAAAGCCTTACTATACATGGTCGTTTAAAAAAAAAAAAAAGCCTTACTATACATGGTCGTTTAAAAAAAAAAATGCCTTACTATACATGGTCGTTTTAAAAAAACAAAAAAAAAAAAAAACGCCTTACTATACATGGTCGTTTAAAAAAAAAAAAAAAAAACTCATACATGGCTGTTTAAAAAAAACGCCTTACTATACATGGTCGTTTAAAAAAAAAAAAACGCCTTACTGTACATGGTCGTTTAAAAAAAACAAAAAACGCCTTACTGTACATGGTCGTTTAAAAAAAAAAATGCCTTACTATACATGGTCGTTTAAAAAAAAAAAATGCCTTACTATACATGGTCGTTTAAAAAAAAAAAATGCCTTACTATACATGGTCGTTAAAAAAAAAAAAGCCTTATTATACATGGTCGTTTAAAAAAAAAAAAAAAAACCCTCATACATGGCTGTTTAAAAAAAATGCCTTACTATACATGGTCGTTTAAAAAAAAACGCCTTACTATGCATGGTCGTTTAAAAAAAAATAAAAATGACTTACTATACATGGTCGTTTTAAAAAATAAAATAAAAAACTCATACATGGCTGTTTAAAAAAAATGCCTTACTATGCATGGTCGTTTAAAAAAAAATAAAAATGCCTTACTATACATGGTCGTTTAAAAAAACAAAAAAAAACGCCTTACTATACATGGTGGTTTAAAAAAAAAAAAAAAAACGCATACATGGCTGTTTAAAAAAAATGCCTTACTATACATGGTCGTTTAAAAAAAAATAAAAATGCCTTACTATACATGGTCGTTTAAAAAAAAAAAGCCTTACTATACATGGTAGTTTAAAAAAAAAAAAAGCTTTACTATTCATGGTCGTTTAAAAAAAAAATGCCTTACTATACATGGTCGTTTAAAAAAAAAAGAAATGCCTTACTATACATGGTCGTTTAAAAAAAAAAAAAAACTCATACATGGCTGTTTAAAAAAAATGCCTTACTATACATGGTCGTTTAAAAAAAAAAAAACTAATACATGGCTGTTTAAAAAAAACGCCTTACTATACATGGTCGTTTAAAAAAAAAAAAAAAAACGCCTTACTATACATGGTCATTTAAAAAAAACAAAAAACGGCTTACTATACATGGTCGTTTAAAAAAAAAAAAAAAGCCTTACTATACATGGTCGTTTAAAAAAAAAAAAAAGCCTTACTATACATGGTCGTTTAAAAAAAAAAATGCCTTACTATACATGGTCGTTTTAAAAAAAAAAAAAGCTTTACTATACATGGTCGTTTAAAAAAAACAAAAAACGCCTTACTATACATGGTCGTTTAAAAAAAAATAAAAATGCCTTACTATACATGGTCGTTTAAAAAAACAAAAAAAAACGCCTTACTATACATGGTGGTTTAAAAAAAAAAAAAAAAACGCATACATGGCTGTTTAAAAAAAATGCCTTACTATACATGGTCGTTTAAAAAAAAATAAAAATGCCTTACTATACATGGTCGTTTAAAAAAAAAAAGCCTTACTATACATGGTAGTTTAAAAAAAAAAAAAGCTTTACTATTCATGGTCGTTTAAAAAAAAAAATGCCTTACTATACATGGTCGTTTAAAAAAAAAAGAAATGCCTTACTATACATGGTCGTTTAAAAAAAAAAAAAAACTCATACATGGCTGTTTAAAAAAAATGCCTTACTATACATGGTCGTTTAAAAAAAAAAAAACTAATACATGGCTGTTTAAAAAAAACGCCTTACTATACATGGTCGTTTAAAAAAAAAAAAAAAAACGCCTTACTATACATGGTCATTTAAAAAAAACAAAAAACGGCTTACTATACATGGTCGTTAAAAAAAAAAAAAAAGCCTTACTATACATGGTCGTTTAAAAAAAAAAAAAAGCCTTACTATACATGGTAGTTTAAAAAAAAAAAAGCCTTACTATACATGGTCGTTTAAAAAAAAAAAATGCCTTACTATACATGGTCGTTTAAAAAAAAAAAAAAATGCCTTACTATACATGGTCGTTTAAGAAAAACAAAAAAAAACACCTTACTATACATGGTCGTTTAAAAAAAAATGCCTTACTATACATGGTCGTTTAAAAAAAAAAAAAACTAACTCATACATGGCCGCTTAAAAAAAAAATGCCTTACTATACATGGTCATTTAAAAAAAAAAAAAAAAACCTCATACATGGCTGTTTAAAAAAAATGCCCAACTATACATGGTCGTTTAAAAAAAAAACGCCTTACTATACATGGTCGTTAAAAAAAAAACAAAAAAAAACTCATACATGGCTGTTTAAAAAAAACGCTTTACTATACATGGTCGTTTAAAAAAAAAAAAAAACGCCTTACTATACATGGTTGTTTAAAAAAAAATAATTGCCTTACTATACATGGTCGTTTAAAAAAAAAAAATGCCTTACTATACATGATCATTTAAAAAAAAATAAAAATGCCTTACTATATACAACATGGTCGTTTAAAAAAACAAAAAACAAAACTCATACATGGCTGTTTAAAAAAAACACCTTACTATACATGGTCGTTTAAAAAAAAAAAAAAAAACGCCTTACTATACATGGTCATTTAAAAAAAACAAAAAACGGCTTACTATACATGGTCGTTTAAAAAAAAAAAAAAAAGCCTTACTATACATGGTCGTTTAAAAAAAAAAATGCCTTACTATACATGGTCGTTTTAAAAAAACAAACAAAAAAAAAAACGCCTTACTATACATGGTCGTTTAAAAAAAAAAAAAAAAACTCATACATGGCTGTTTAAAAAAAACGCTTTACTATACATGGTCGTTTAAAAAAAAAAAAAAACGCCTTACTATACATGGTTGTTTAAAAAAAAAAAATTGCCTTACTATACATGGTCGTTTAAAAAAAAAAAATGCCTTACTATACATGATCATTTAAAAAAAAATAAAAATGCCTTACTATATACAACATGGTCGTTTAAAAAAACAAAAAACAAAACTCATACATGGCTGTTTAAAAAAAACACCTTACTATACATGGTCGTTTAAAAAAAAAAAAAAAAACGCCTTACTATACATGGTCATTTAAAAAAAACAAAAAACGGCTTACTATACATGGTCGTTTAAAAAAAAAAAAAAAAGCCTTACTATACATGGTCGTTTAAAAAAAAAAATGCCTTACTATACATGGTCGTTTTAAAAAAACAAACAAAAAAAAAAACGCCTTACTATACATGGTCGTTTAAAAAAAAAAAAAAAAACTCATACATGGCTGTTTAAAAAAAACGCCTTACTATACATGGTCGTTTAAAAAAAAAAAAACGCCTTACTGTACATGGTCGTTTAAAAAAAACAAAAAACGCCTTACTGTACATGGTCGTTTAAAAAAAAAAATGCCTTACTATACATGGTCGTTTAAAAAAAAAAAATGCCTTACTATACATGGTCGTTTAAAAAAAAAAAATGCCTTACTATACATGGTCGTTTAAAAAAAAAAAAACGCCTTACTGTACATGGTCGTTTAAAAAAAACAAAAAACGCCTTACTGTACATGGTCGTTTAAAAAAAAAATGCCTTACTATACATGGTCGTTTAAAAAAAAAAAATGCCTTACTATACATGGTCGTTTAAAAAAAAAAAATGCCTTACTATACATGGTCGTTAAAAAAAAAAAAGCCTTATTATACATGGTCGTTTAAAAAAAAAAAAAAAAACCCTCATACATGGCTGTTTAAAAAAAATGCCTTACTATACATGGTCGTTTAAAAAAAAACGCCTTACTATGCATGGTCGTTTAAAAAAAAAAAAAAAACGCCTTACTATGCATGGTCGTTTAAAAAAAAAAAAAATGCCTTACTATACATGGTCGTTTTAAAAAATAAAATAAAAAACTCATACATGGCTGTTTAAAAAAAATGCCTTACTATACATGGTCGTTTAAAAAAAAATAAAAATGCCTTACTATACATGGTCGTTTAAAAAAACAAAAAAAAACGCCTTACTATACATGGTCGTTAAAAAAAAAAAAAAAGCCTTACTATACATGGTCGTTTAAAAAAAAAAAAAAGCCTTACTATACATGGTAGTTTAAAAAAAAAAAAGCCTTACTATACATGGTCGTTTAAAAAAAAAAAATGCCTTACTATACATGGTCGTTTAAAAAAAAAAAAAAATGCCTTACTATACATGGTCGTTTAAGAAAAACAAAAAAAAACACCTTACTATACATGGTCGTTTAAAAAAAAATGCCTTACTATACATGGTCGTTTAAAAAAAAAAAAAACTAACTCATACATGGCCGCTTAAAAAAAAAATGCCTTACTATACATGGTCATTTAAAAAAAAAAAAAAAAACCTCATACATGGCTGTTTAAAAAAAATGCCCAACTATACATGGTCGTTTAAAAAAAAAACGCCTTACTATACATGGTCGTTAAAAAAAAAACAAAAAAAAACTCATACATGGCTGTTTAAAAAAAACGCTTTACTATACATGGTCGTTTAAAAAAAAAAAAAAACGCCTTACTATACATGGTTGTTTAAAAAAAAATAATTGCCTTACTATACATGGTCGTTTAAAAAAAAAAAATGCCTTACTATACATGATCATTTAAAAAAAAATAAAAATGCCTTACTATATACAACATGGTCGTTTAAAAAAACAAAAAACAAAACTCATACATGGCTGTTTAAAAAAAACACCTTACTATACATGGTCGTTTAAAAAAAAAAAAAAAAACGCCTTACTATACATGGTCATTTAAAAAAAACAAAAAACGGCTTACTATACATGGTCGTTTAAAAAAAAAAAAAAAAGCCTTACTATACATGGTCGTTTAAAAAAAAAAATGCCTTACTATACATGGTCGTTTTAAAAAAACAAACAAAAAAAAAAACGCCTTACTATACATGGTCGTTTAAAAAAAAAAAAAAAAACTCATACATGGCTGTTTAAAAAAAACGCTTTACTATACATGGTCGTTTAAAAAAAAAAAAAAACGCCTTACTATACATGGTTGTTTAAAAAAAAAAAATTGCCTTACTATACATGGTCGTTTAAAAAAAAAAAATGCCTTACTATACATGATCATTTAAAAAAAAATAAAAATGCCTTACTATATACAACATGGTCGTTTAAAAAAACAAAAAACAAAACTCATACATGGCTGTTTAAAAAAAACACCTTACTATACATGGTCGTTTAAAAAAAAAAAAAAAAACGCCTTACTATACATGGTCATTTAAAAAAAACAAAAAACGGCTTACTATACATGGTCGTTTAAAAAAAAAAAAAAAAGCCTTACTATACATGGTCGTTTAAAAAAAAAAATGCCTTACTATACATGGTCGTTTTAAAAAAACAAACAAAAAAAAAAACGCCTTACTATACATGGTCGTTTAAAAAAAAAAAAAAAAACTCATACATGGCTGTTTAAAAAAAACGCCTTACTATACATGGTCGTTTAAAAAAAAAAAAACGCCTTACTGTACATGGTCGTTTAAAAAAAACAAAAAACGCCTTACTGTACATGGTCGTTTAAAAAAAAAAATGCCTTACTATACATGGTCGTTTAAAAAAAAAAAATGCCTTACTATACATGGTCGTTTAAAAAAAAAAAATGCCTTACTATACATGGTCGTTTAAAAAAAAAAAAACGCCTTACTGTACATGGTCGTTTAAAAAAAACAAAAAACGCCTTACTGTACATGGTCGTTTAAAAAAAAAATGCCTTACTATACATGGTCGTTTAAAAAAAAAAAATGCCTTACTATACATGGTCGTTTAAAAAAAAAAAATGCCTTACTATACATGGTCGTTAAAAAAAAAAAAGCCTTATTATACATGGTCGTTTAAAAAAAAAAAAAAAAACCCTCATACATGGCTGTTTAAAAAAAATGCCTTACTATACATGGTCGTTTAAAAAAAAACGCCTTACTATGCATGGTCGTTTAAAAAAAAAAAAAAAACGCCTTACTATGCATGGTCGTTTAAAAAAAAAAAAAATGCCTTACTATACATGGTCGTTTTAAAAAATAAAATAAAAAACTCATACATGGCTGTTTAAAAAAAATGCCTTACTATACATGGTCGTTTAAAAAAAAATAAAAATGCCTTACTATACATGGTCGTTTAAAAAAACAAAAAAAAACGCCTTACTATACATGGTCGTTTAAAAAAAAAAAAAAAAAACTCCTTACTATACATGGTGGTTTAAAAAAAAAAAAACCCGCATACATGGCTGTTTAAAAAAAATGCCTTACTATACATGGTCGTTTAAAAAAAATAAAAATGCCTTACTATACATGGTCGTTTAAAAAAAAAAAAAAACGCCTTACTATACATGGTCGTTTAAAAAAAAAAAATGCCTTACTATACATGGTCGTTTAAAAAAAAAAAAAAAAAAACACCTTACTATACATGGTCGTTTAAAAAAAAATAAAAATGCCTTACTATACATGGTCGTTTAAAAAAAATAAAAATGCCTTACTATACATGGTCGTTTAAAAAAAAAAAACTCATACATGGCTGTTTAAAAAAAACGCTTTACTATACATGGTCGTTTAAAAAAAAATAAAAATGCCTTACTATACATGGTCGTTTAAAAAAAAATAAAAATGCCTTACTATACATGGTCGTTTAAAAAAAAAAAAAAACAACTAATACATGGCTGTTTAAAAAAAACGCCTTACTATACATGGTCGTTTAAAAAAAAAAAGCCTTACTATACATGGTAGTTTAAAAAAAAAAAAAGCCTTACTATACATGGTCGTTTAAAAAAAAAAAAAAAAACTCATACATGGCTGTTTAAAAAAAACGCCTTACTATACATGGTCGTTTAAAAAAAAACAAAAAAAAACGCCTTACTATACATGGTCGTTTAAAAAAAAAAAGCCTTACTATACATGGTAGTTAAAAAAAAAAAAAAAAGCTTTACTATTCATGGTCGTTTAAAAAAAAAAGAAATGCCTTACTATACATGGTCGTTTAAAAAAAAAAAAACTAATACATGGCTGTTTAAAAAAAACGCCTTACTATACATGGTCGTTTAAAAAAAAAAAAAAGCTTTACTATACATGGTCGTTTAAAAAAAAAAAAAAACGCCTTACAATACATGGTCGTTAAAAAAAAAAAAGCCTTACTATACATGGTAGTTTAAAAAAAAAAAGCCTTACTATACATGGTAGTTTAAAAAAAAAAAGCCTTACTATACATGGTCGTTTAAAAAAAAAAAATGCCTTACTATACATGGTCGTTTAAAAAAAAAAAAAAATGCCTTACTATACATGGTCGTTTAAAAAAAACAAAAAAAAAACACCTTACTATACATGGTCGTTTAAAAAAAAATGCCTTACTATACATGGTGGTTTAAAAAAAAAAAAAACTAACTCATACATCCATCCATCCATCCATTTTCTTGACCGCTTATTCCTCACAAGGGTCGCGGGGGCTGCTGGCGCCTATCTCAGCTGGCTCTGGGCAGTAGGCGGGGGACACCCTGGACTGGTTGCCAACCAATCGCAGGGCACACAGAGACGAACAACCATCCACACTCATACGCACACCTAGGGACAATTCGGAGCGCCCAATTAACCTGCCATGCATGTCTTTGGAATGTGGGAGGAGACCGGAGTACCCGGAGAAGACCCACGCAGGCACGGGGAGAACATGCAAACTCCACCCAGGAAGGTCCGAGCCTGAACTCGAACCGGAGACCTCAGAACTGGGAAGCGGACGTGCTAACCACTCGACTACCGTGCCGCCCTAACTCATACATGGCCGCTTAAAAAAAAAACGCCTTACTATACATGGTCATTTAAAAAAAAAAAAAAAAAACTCATACATGGCTGTTTAAAAAAAATGCCCAACTATACATGGTCGTTTAAAAAAAAAAAACGCCTTACTATACATGGTCGTTTAAAAAAAAAAAAAAAAAACTCATACATGGCTGTTTAAAAAAAACGCTTTACTATACATGGTCGTTTAAAAAAAAAAAAAACGCCTTACTATACATGGTTGTTTAAAAAATAATAATTGCCTTACTATACATGGTCGTTTAAAAAAAAAATGCCTTACTATACATGGTCGTTTAAAAAAAAAAAACGCCTTACTGTACATGGTCGTTTAAAAAAAACAAAAAACGCCTTACTGTACATGGTCGTTTAAAAAAAAAAATGCCTTACTATACATGGTCGTTTAAAAAAAAAAAATGCCTTACTATACATGGTCGTTTAAAAAAAAAAAAATGCCTTACTATACATGGTCGTTTAAAAAAAAAACGCCTTACTATACATGGTCGTTAAAAAAAAAAAAGCCTTATTATACATGGTCGTTTAAAAAAAAAAAAAAAACCCTCATACATGGCTGTTTAAAAGAAATGCCTTACTATACATGGTCGTTTAAAAAAAAACGCCTTACTATGCATGGTCGTTTAAAAAAAAATAAAAATGCCTTACTATACATGGTCGTTTTAAAAAATAAAATAAAAAACTCATACATGGCTGTTTAAAAAAAATGCCTTACTATACATGGTCGTTTAAAAAAAAATAAAAATGCCTTACTATACATGGTCGTTTAAAAAAACAAAAAAAAACGCCTTACTATACATGGTCGTTTAAAAAAAAAAAAAAAAACTCCTTACTATACATGGTGGTTTAAAAAAAAAAAAAAAACGCATACATGGCTGTTTAAAAAAAATGCCTTACTATACATGGTCGTTTAAAAAAAAATAAAAATGCCTTACTATACATGGTCGTTTAAAAAAAAAAAAAAACGCCTTACTATACATGGTTGTTTAAAAAAAAATAATTGCCTTACTATACATGGTCGTTTAAAAAAAAAATGCCTTACTATACATGGTCGTTTAAAAAAAAAAAAAAAAAAAAAACGCATACATGGCTGTTTAAAAAAAATGCCTTACTATACATGGTCGTTTAAAAAAAAATAAAAATGCCTTACTATACATGGTCGTTTAAAAAAAAAAAAAAAACGCCTTACTATACATGGTTGTTTAAAAAAAAATAATTGCCTTACTATACATGGTCGTTTAAAAAAAAAAAAGCCTTACTATACATGGTCTGTTAGAAAAAAAAATGCCTTACTATACATGGTCGCTTAAAAAAAAAAAAAATGTCTTACTATACATGGTCGTTTAAAAAAAAAAAATAAAAAATCAAAAACTTACTATACATGGTCGTTTAAAAAAAAAATGCCTTACCATACATGGTCGTTTAAAAAAAAATAAAAATGCCTTACTATACATGGTCGTTTAAAAAAAAATAAAAATGCCTTACTATACATGGTCGTTTAAAAAAAAAAAAAAACAACTAATACATGGCTGTTTAAAAAAAACGCCTTACTATACATGGTCGTTTAAAAAAAAAAAGCCTTACTATACATGGTAGTTTAAAAAAAAAAAAAGCCTTACTATACATGGTCGTTTAAAAAAAAAAAAAAAAACTCATACATGGCTGTTTAAAAAAAACGCCTTACTATACATGGTCGTTTAAAAAAAAACAAAAAAAAACGCCTTACTATACATGGTCGTTTAAAAAAAAAAAGCCTTACTATACATGGTAGTTAAAAAAAAAAAAAAAAGCTTTACTATTCATGGTCGTTTAAAAAAAAAAGAAATGCCTTACTATACATGGTCGTTTAAAAAAAAAAAAACTAATACATGGCTGTTTAAAAAAAACGCCTTACTATACATGGTCGTTTAAAAAAAAAAAAAAGCTTTACTATACATGGTCGTTTAAAAAAAAAAAAAAACGCCTTACAATACATGGTCGTTAAAAAAAAAAAAGCCTTACTATACATGGTAGTTTAAAAAAAAAAAGCCTTACTATACATGGTAGTTTAAAAAAAAAAAGCCTTACTATACATGGTCGTTTAAAAAAAAAAAATGCCTTACTATACATGGTCGTTTAAAAAAAAAAAAAAATGCCTTACTATACATGGTCGTTTAAAAAAAACAAAAAAAAAACACCTTACTATACATGGTCGTTTAAAAAAAAATGCCTTACTATACATGGTGGTTTAAAAAAAAAAAAAACTAACTCATACATCCATCCATCCATCCATTTTCTTGACCGCTTATTCCTCACAAGGGTCGCGGGGGCTGCTGGCGCCTATCTCAGCTGGCTCTGGGCAGTAGGCGGGGGACACCCTGGACTGGTTGCCAACCAATCGCAGGGCACACAGAGACGAACAACCATCCACACTCATACGCACACCTAGGGACAATTCGGAGCGCCCAATTAACCTGCCATGCATGTCTTTGGAATGTGGGAGGAGACCGGAGTACCCGGAGAAGACCCACGCAGGCACGGGGAGAACATGCAAACTCCACCCAGGAAGGTCCGAGCCTGAACTCGAACCGGAGACCTCAGAACTGGGAAGCGGACGTGCTAACCACTCGACTACCGTGCCGCCCTAACTCATACATGGCCGCTTAAAAAAAAAACGCCTTACTATACATGGTCATTTAAAAAAAAAAAAAAAAAACTCATACATGGCTGTTTAAAAAAAATGCCCAACTATACATGGTCGTTTAAAAAAAAAAACGCCTTACTATACATGGTCGTTTAAAAAAAAAAAAAAAAAACTCATACATGGCTGTTTAAAAAAAACGCTTTACTATACATGGTCGTTTAAAAAAAAAAAAAACGCCTTACTATACATGGTTGTTTAAAAAATAATAATTGCCTTACTATACATGGTCGTTTAAAAAAAAAATGCCTTACTATACATGGTCGTTTAAAAAAAAAAAACGCCTTACTGTACATGGTCGTTTAAAAAAAACAAAAAACGCCTTACTGTACATGGTCGTTTAAAAAAAAAAATGCCTTACTATACATGGTCGTTTAAAAAAAAAAAATGCCTTACTATACATGGTCGTTTAAAAAAAAAAAAATGCCTTACTATACATGGTCGTTTAAAAAAAAAACGCCTTACTATACATGGTCGTTAAAAAAAAAAAAGCCTTATTATACATGGTCGTTTAAAAAAAAAAAAAAAACCCTCATACATGGCTGTTTAAAAGAAATGCCTTACTATACATGGTCGTTTAAAAAAAAACGCCTTACTATGCATGGTCGTTTAAAAAAAAATAAAAATGCCTTACTATACATGGTCGTTTTAAAAAATAAAATAAAAAACTCATACATGGCTGTTTAAAAAAAATGCCTTACTATACATGGTCGTTTAAAAAAAAATAAAAATGCCTTACTATACATGGTCGTTTAAAAAAACAAAAAAAAACGCCTTACTATACATGGTCGTTTAAAAAAAAAAAAAAAAACTCCTTACTATACATGGTGGTTTAAAAAAAAAAAAAAAACGCATACATGGCTGTTTAAAAAAAATGCCTTACTATACATGGTCGTTTAAAAAAAAATAAAAATGCCTTACTATACATGGTCGTTTAAAAAAAAAAAAAACGCCTTACTATACATGGTTGTTTAAAAAAAAATAATTGCCTTACTATACATGGTCGTTTAAAAAAAAAATGCCTTACTATACATGGTCGTTTAAAAAAAAAAAAAAAAAAAAAACGCATACATGGCTGTTTAAAAAAAATGCCTTACTATACATGGTCGTTTAAAAAAAAATAAAAATGCCTTACTATACATGGTCGTTTAAAAAAAAAAAAAAACGCCTTACTATACATGGTTGTTTAAAAAAAAATAATTGCCTTACTATACATGGTCGTTTAAAAAAAAAAAAGCCTTACTATACATGGTCTGTTAGAAAAAAAAATGCCTTACTATACATGGTCGCTTAAAAAAAAAAAAAATGTCTTACTATACATGGTCGTTTAAAAAAAAAAAATAAAAAATCAAAAACTTACTATACATGGTCGTTTAAAAAAAAAATGCCTTACCATACATGGTCGTTTAAAAAAAAAAAAAAAAAAACTCATACACATGGCCGCTTAAAAAAAAAAAAGCCTTACTATACATGGTCATTTAAAAAAAAAAAAAAACCTCATACATGGCTGTTTAAAAAAAATGCCTTACTATACATGGTCGTTTAAAAAAAAAACGCCTTACTATACATGGTCGTTTAAAAAAAAAAAAAAAAAACTCATACACATGGCCGCTTAAAAAAAAAAAGCCTTACTATACATGGTCATTTAAAAAAAAAAAAAAAAACTCATACATGGCTGTTTAAAAAAAATGCCTTATTATACATGGTCGTTTAAAAAAAAAAAAAAGCCTTACTATACATGATCATTTAAAAAAAAATAAAAATGCCTTACTATATACAACATGGTCGTTTAAAAAAAAACAAAAAAAACTCATACATGGCTGTTTAAAAAAAACGCCTTACTGTACATGGTCGTTTAAAAAAAAAAATGCCTTACTATACATGGTCGTTTAAAAAAAAAAAATGCCTTACTATACATGGTCGTTTAAAAAAAAAAAAAAAACTCATACATGGCTGTTTAAAAAAAAATGCCTTACTATACATGGTCGTTTAAAAAAAAAACGCCTTATTATACATGGTCGTTTAAAAAAAAAAAAAAAAAACTCATACATGGCTGTTTAAAAAAAATGCCTTACTATACATGGTCGTTTAAAAAAAAACGCCTTACTATGCATGGTCGTTTAAAAAAAAATAAAAATGCCTTACTATACATGGTCGTTTTAAAAAATAAAATAAAAAACTCATACATGGCTGTTTAAAAAAAATGCCTTACTATACATGGTCGTTTAAAAAAAAAAAAAAATGCCTTACTATACATGGTCGTTTAAAAAAAAAAAAAAAAACGCCTTACTATACATGGTCGTTTAAAAAAAAAAAAAAACTCCTTACTATACATGGTGGTTTAAAAAACCCCCAAAAAACTCATACATGGCTGTTTAAAAAAAATGCCTTACTATACATGGTCGTTTAAAAAAAAATAAAAATGCCTTAATATACATGGTCGTTTAAAAAAAAAAAAAAACGCCTTACTATACATGGTCGTTTAAAAAAAAAAAGCCTTACTATACATGGTAGTTTTAAAAAAAAAAAAGCTTTACTATACATGGTCGTTTAAAAAAAAAAAAAAAAGCCTTACTATACATGGTCTGTTAGAAAAAAAAATGCCTTACTATACATGGTCGTTTAAAAAAAAATAAAAATGTCTTACTATACATGGTCGTTTAAAAAAAAAAAAAAAAACTTACTATACATGGTCGTTTAAAAAAAAAATGCCTTACTATACATGGTCGTTTAAAAAAAAAAAAAACAAACTCATACACATGGCCGCTTAAAAAAAAAAAAGCCTTACTATACATGGTCATTTAAAAAAAAAAAAAAAACCTCATACATGGCTGTTTAAAAAAAATGCCTTATTATACATGGTCGTTTAAAAAAAAAACAAAAAAAAAACTCTGACTATACATGGTCGTTTAAAAAAAAAAAAAAGCCTTACTATACATGATCATTTAAAAAAAAATAAAAATGCCTTACTATACATTGTCGTTTAAAAAAAAAAAAAAACGCCTTACTATACATGGTCGTTTAAAAAAAAAAAAAAAGCCTTACTATACATGGTCGTTTAAAAAAAAATAAAAATGCCTTACTATACATGGTCGTTTAAAAAAAATAAAAATGCCTTACTATAAATGGTCGTTTAAAAAAAAAAAAAAAACCTCATACATGGCTGTTTAAAAAAGATGCCTTATTATACATGGTCGTTTAAAAAAAAAACAAAAAAAAAAACTCTGACTATACATGGTCGTTTAAAAAAAAAAAAAAGCCTTACTATACATGATCATTTAAAAAAAAATAAAAATGCCTTACTATACATGGTCGTTTAAAAAAAAAAAAAAAACGCCTTACTATACATGGTCGTTTAAAAAAAAAAAAAAGCCTTACTATACATGGTCGTTTAAAAAAAAATAAAAATGCCTTACTATACATGGTCGTTTAAAAAAAAAAAATCTTACTATACATGGTCGTTTAAAAAAACAAAAAACAAAAACGCCTTACTATACATGGTTGTTTAAAAAAAAATGAAAAATGCCTTACTATACATGGTCGTTTAAAAAAAAAAAATGCCTTACTATACATGGTCGTTTAAAAAAAAAAAAAAAAAGCCTTACTATACATGGTCTGTTAGAAAAAAATAACGCCTTACTATACATGGTCGTTTAAAAACAAAATGCCTTACTATACGTGGTCGTTTAAAAAAAAAAAAAAAGTCATACATGGCTGTTTAAAAAAAATGCCTTACTATACATGGTCGTTTAAAAAAAAATAAAAATGCCTTACTATACATGGTCGTTTAAAAAAAAAACAAAAAAAAAAAACCTTACTATACATGGTCGTTTAAAAAAAATGCCTTACTATACATGGTCGTTTAAAAAAAAAAAAAAAAAAAAACTAATACATGGCTGTTTAAAAAAAACGCCTTACTATACATGGTCGTTTAAAAAAAAACAAAAAAAAACGCCTTACTATACATGGTCATTTAAAAAAAACAAAAAACGCCTTACTATACATGGTCGTTTAAAAAAAAAAATGCCTTACTATACATGGTCGTTTAAAAAAAAAAAATGCCTTACTATACATGGTCGTTTAAAAAAAAAAAAAAAACTCATACATGGCTGTTTAAAAAAAAAAGCCTTACTATACATGGTCGTTTAAAAAAAAACGCCTTACTATACATGGTCGTTAAAAAAAAAAAAGCCTTATTATACATGGTCGTTTAAAAAAAAAAAAAAAAACTCATACATGGCTGTTTAAAAAAAATGCCTTACTATACATGGTCGTTTAAAAAAAAATGCCTTACTATGCATGGTCGTTTAAAAAAAAATAAAAATGCCTTACTATACATGGTCGTTTTAAAAAATAAAATAAAAAACTCATACATGGCTGTTTAAAAAAAATGCCTTACTATACATGGTCGTTTAAAAAAAAAAAAAAATGCCTTACTATACATGGTCGTTTAAAAAAAAAAAAAAAAACACCTTACTATACATGGTCGTTTAAAAAAAAAAAAAAAACTCCTTACTATACATGGTGGTTTAAAAAAAAAAAAAAAACTCATACATGGCTGTTTAAAAAAAATGCCTTACTATACATGGTCGTTTAAAAAAAAATAAAAATGCCTTAATATACATGGTCGTTTAAAAAAAAAAAAAAACGCCTTACTATACATGGTCGTTTAAAAAAAAAAAGCCTTACTATACATGGTAGTTTTAAAAAAAAAATGCCTTACTATGCATGGTCGTTTTAAAAAAAAAATGCCTTACTATACATGGTCGTTTAAGAAAAAAAAAAAAAAGCCTTACTATACATGGTCTGTTAGAAAAAAAAATGCCTTACTATACATGGTCGCTTAAAAAAAAATAAAAATGTCTTACTATACATGGTCGTTTAAAAAAAAAAAAAAAAAACTTACTATACATGGTCGTTTAAAAAAAAAATGCCTTACTATACATGGTCGTTTAAAAAAAAAAAAAAAAAACTCATACACATGGCCGCTTAAAAAAAAAAAAGCCTTACTATACATGGTCGTTTAAAAAAAAAAAAAAAACTCATACATGGCTGTTTAAAAAAAAATGCCTTACTATACATGGTCGTTTAAAAAAAAAACGCCTTATTATACATGGTCGTTTAAAAAAAAAAAAAAAAAACTCATACATGGCTGTTTAAAAAAAATGCCTTACTATACATGGTCGTTTAAAAAAAAACGCCTTACTATGCATGGTCGTTTAAAAAAAAATAAAAATGCCTTACTATACATGGTCGTTTTAAAAAATAAAATAAAAAACTCATACATGGCTGTTTAAAAAAAATGCCTTACTATACATGGTCGTTTAAAAAAAAAAAAAAAAACGCCTTACTATACATGGTCGTTTAAAAAAAAAAAAAAACTCCTTACTATACATGGTGGTTTAAAAAAACCCAAAAAAACTCATACATGGCTGTTTAAAAAAAATGCCTTACTATACATGGTCGTTTAAAAAAAAATAAAAATGCCTTAATATACATGGTCGTTTAAAAAAAAAAAAAAACGCCTTACTATACATGGTCGTTTAAAAAAAAAAAGCCTTACTATACATGGTAGTTTTAAAAAAAAAAAAGCTTTACTATACATGGTCGTTTAAAAAAAAAAAAAAAAGCCTTACTATACATGGTCTGTTAGAAAAAAAAATGCCTTACTATACATGGTCGTTTAAAAAAAAATAAAAATGTCTTACTATACATGGTCGTTTAAAAAAAAAAAAAAAAAACTTACTATACATGGTCGTTTAAAAAAAAAATGCCTTACTATACATGGTCGTTTAAAAAAAAAAAAAACAAACTCATACACATGGCCGCTTAAAAAAAAAAAAGCCTTACTATACATGGTCATTTAAAAAAAAAAAAAAAACCTCATACATGGCTGTTTAAAAAAAATGCCTTATTATACATGGTCGTTTAAAAAAAAAACAAAAAAAAAACTCTGACTATACATGGTCGTTTAAAAAAAAAAAAAAGCCTTACTATACATGATCATTTAAAAAAAAATAAAAATGCCTTACTATACATTGTCGTTTAAAAAAAAAAAAAAACGCCTTACTATACATGGTCGTTTAAAAAAAAAAAAAAAGCCTTACTATACATGGTCGTTTAAAAAAAAATAAAAATGCCTTACTATACATGGTCGTTTAAAAAAAATAAAAATGCCTTACTATAAATGGTCGTTTAAAAAAAAAAAAAAAACCTCATACATGGCTGTTTAAAAAAGATGCCTTATTATACATGGTCGTTTAAAAAAAAAACAAAAAAAAAAACTCTGACTATACATGGTCGTTTAAAAAAAAAAAAAAGCCTTACTATACATGATCATTTAAAAAAAAATAAAAATGCCTTACTATACATGGTCGTTTAAAAAAAAAAAAAAAACGCCTTACTATACATGGTCGTTTAAAAAAAAAAAAAAGCCTTACTATACATGGTCGTTTAAAAAAAAATAAAAATGCCTTACTATACATGGTCGTTTAAAAAAAAAAAATCTTACTATACATGGTCGTTTAAAAAAACAAAAAACAAAAACGCCTTACTATACATGGTTGTTTAAAAAAAAATGAAAAATGCCTTACTATACATGGTCGTTTAAAAAAAAAAAATGCCTTACTATACATGGTCGTTTAAAAAAAAAAAAAAAAAGCCTTACTATACATGGTCTGTTAGAAAAAAATAACGCCTTACTATACATGGTCGTTTAAAAACAAAATGCCTTACTATACGTGGTCGTTTAAAAAAAAAAAAAAAGTCATACATGGCTGTTTAAAAAAAATGCCTTACTATACATGGTCGTTTAAAAAAAAATAAAAATGCCTTACTATACATGGTCGTTTAAAAAAAAAACAAAAAAAAAAAACCTTACTATACATGGTCGTTTAAAAAAAATGCCTTACTATACATGGTCGTTTAAAAAAAAAAAAAAAAAAAAACTAATACATGGCTGTTTAAAAAAAACGCCTTACTATACATGGTCGTTTAAAAAAAAACAAAAAAAAACGCCTTACTATACATGGTCATTTAAAAAAAACAAAAAACGCCTTACTATACATGGTCGTTTAAAAAAAAAAATGCCTTACTATACATGGTCGTTTAAAAAAAAAAAATGCCTTACTATACATGGTCGTTTAAAAAAAAAAAAAAAACTCATACATGGCTGTTTAAAAAAAAAAGCCTTACTATACATGGTCGTTTAAAAAAAAACGCCTTACTATACATGGTCGTTAAAAAAAAAAAAGCCTTATTATACATGGTCGTTTAAAAAAAAAAAAAAAAACTCATACATGGCTGTTTAAAAAAAATGCCTTACTATACATGGTCGTTTAAAAAAAAATGCCTTACTATGCATGGTCGTTTAAAAAAAAATAAAAATGCCTTACTATACATGGTCGTTTTAAAAAATAAAATAAAAAACTCATACATGGCTGTTTAAAAAAAATGCCTTACTATACATGGTCGTTTAAAAAAAAAAAAAAAGGCCTTACTATACATGGTCGTTTAAAAAAAAAAAAAAAAACACCTTACTATACATGGTCGTTTAAAAAAAAAAAAAAAACTCCTTACTATACATGGTGGTTTAAAAAAAAAAAAAAAACTCATACATGGCTGTTTAAAAAAAATGCCTTACTATACATGGTCGTTTAAAAAAAAATAAAAATGCCTTAATATACATGGTCGTTTAAAAAAAAAAAAAAACGCCTTACTATACATGGTCGTTTAAAAAAAAAAAGCCTTACTATACATGGTAGTTTTAAAAAAAAAATGCCTTACTATGCATGGTCGTTTTAAAAAAAAAATGCCTTACTATACATGGTCGTTTAAGAAAAAAAAAAAAAAGCCTTACTATACATGGTCTGTTAGAAAAAAAAATGCCTTACTATACATGGTCGCTTAAAAAAAAATAAAAATGTCTTACTATACATGGTCGTTTAAAAAAAAAAAAAAAAAACTTACTATACATGGTCGTTTAAAAAAAAAATGCCTTACTATACATGGTCGTTTAAAAAAAAAAAAAAAAAACTCATACACATGGCCGCTTAAAAAAAAAAAAGCCTTACTATACATGGTCATTTAAAAAAAAAAAACCCTCATACATGGCTGTTTAAAAAAAATGCCTTACTATACATGGTTGTTTAAAAAAAAAAAAAAGCCTTACTATACATGGTCGGTTAGAAAAAAAAAAACGCCTTACTATACATGGTCGTTTAAAAAAAAATAAAAATGCCTTACTATACATGGTCGGTTAGAAAAAAAAAACGCCTTACTATACATGGTCGTTTAAAAAAAAAAAAAACGCCTTACTATACATGGTCGTTTAAAAAAAAAACCACTCATACATGGCTGTTTAAAAAAAAAAGCCTTACTATACATGGTCATTTAAAAAAAAAAAAAGCCTTACTATACATGGTCGTTTAAAAAAAAAAAAAAAAACTCATACATGGCTGTTTAAAAAAAACGCCTTACTATACATGGTCGTTTAAAAAAAAACAAAAAAAAACGCCTTACTATACATGGTCGTTTAAAAAAAAAAGCCTTACTATACATGGTAGTTTAAAAAAAAAAAAAGCTTTACTATTCATGGTCGTTTAAAAAAAAAGAAATGCCTTACTATACATGGTCGTTTAAAAAAAAAAAAAAAACTCATACATGGCTGTTTAAAAAAAATGCCTTACTATACATGGTCGTTTAAAAAAAAAAAAAAAAAAACTAATACATGGCTGTTTAAAAAAAACGCCTTACTATACATGGTCGTTTAAAAAAAAAAAAAAGCTTTACTATACATGGTCGTTAAAAAAAAAAAAGCCTTACTATACATGGTAGTTTAAAAAAAAAAAGCCTTACTATACATGGTCGTTTAAAAAAAAAAAATGCCTTACTATACATGGTCGTTTAAAAAAAAAAAAAATGCCTTACTATACATGGTCGTTTAAAAAAAAACAAAAAAAAACACCTTACTATACATGGTCGTTTAAAAAAAAATGCCTTACTATACATGGTCGTTTAAAAAAATAAAAAATAAACTCATACATGGCCGCTTAAAAAAAAATGCCTTACTATACATGGTCATTTAAAAAAAAAAAAAAAAACCTCATACATGGCTGTTTAAAAAAAATGCCCAACTATACATGGTCGTTTAAAAAAAAAACGCCTTACTATACATGGTCGTTTAAAAAAAACAAAAAAAAAACTCATACATGGCTGTTTAAAAAAAACGCTTTACTATACATGGTCGTTTAAAAAAAAAAAAAAACGCCTTACTATACATGGTTGTTTAAAAAAAAAAAATTGCCTTAGTATACATGGTCGTTTAAAAAAAAAAATGCCTTACTATACATGATCATTTAAAAAAAAAAAAAAAATCCTTACTATATACAACATGGTCGTTTAAAAAAACAAAAAACAAAACTCATACATGGCTGTTTAAAAAAAACGCCTTACTATACATGGTCGTTTAAAAAAAAAAAAAAAACGCCTTACTATACATGGTCATTTAAAAAAAACAAAAAACGGCTTACTATACATGGTCGTTTAAAAAAAAAAAAAAGCCTTACTATGCATGGTCGTTTAAAAAAAACAAAAAAACGCCTTACTATACATGGTCATTTAAAAAAAACAAAAAACGGCTTACTATACATGGTCGTTTAAAAAAAAAAAAAGCCTTACTATACATGGTCGTTTAAAAAAAAAAAAGCCTTACTATACATGGTCGTTTTAAAAAAACAAACAAAAAAAAACGCCTTACTATACATGGTCGTTTAAAAAAAAAAAAAACTCCTTACTATACATGGTGGTTTAAAAAGAAAAAACAAACTCATACATGGCTGTTTAAAAAAAATGCCTTACTATACATGGTCGTTTAAAAAAAACATAAAAATGCCTTACTATATACAACATGGTCGTTTAAAAAAAAACAACAACAAAAAAACTCATACATGGCTGTTTAAAAAAAACGCCTTACTATACATGGTCGTTTAAAAAACAAAAAAACGCCTTACTGTACATGGTCGTTTAAAAAAAACAAAAAACGCCTTACTGTACATGGTCGTTTAAAAAAAAAAAGCCTTACTATACATGGTCGTTTAAAAAAAAAAAATGCCTTACTATACATGGTCGTTTAAAAAAAAAAAAAAAACTCATACATGGCTGTTTAAAAAAAAATGCCTTACTATACATGGTCATTTAAAAAAAAAAAACCCTCATACATGGCTGTTTAAAAAAAATGCCTTACTATACATGGTCGTTTAAAAAAAAAAAAAGCCTTACTATACATGGTCGTTTAAAAAAAAAAACCCGCCTTACTATACATGGTCGTTTAAAAAAATATAAAATGCCTTACATACATGGTCGTTTAAAAAAAAAAAAAAAACGCCTTACTATACATGGTCGTTTAAAAAAAACAAAAAACGCCTTACTATACATGGTAGTTTAAAAAAAAAAAAAGCTTTACTATACATGGTCATTTAAAAAAAAAAAACCCTCATACATGGCTGTTTAAAAAAAATGCCTTACTATACATGGTTGTTTAAAAAAAAAAAAAAGCCTTACTATACATGGTCGGTTAGAAAAAAAAAAACGCCTTACTATACATGGTCGTTTAAAAAAAAATAAAAATGCCTTACTATACATGGTCGGTTAGAAAAAAAAAAACGCCTTACTATACATGGTCGTTTAAAAAAAAAAAAACGCCTTACTATACATGGTCGTTTAAAAAAAAAAACACTCATACATGGCTGTTTAAAAAAAAAAGCCTTACTATACATGGTCATTTAAAAAAAAAAAAAGCCTTACTATACATGGTCGTTTAAAAAAAAAAAAAAAAACTCATACATGGCTGTTTAAAACAAACGCCTTACTATACATGGTCGTTTAAAAAAAAATAAAAATGCCTTAATATACATGGTCGTTTAAAAAAAAAAAAAAAACTCATACATGGCTGTTTAAAAAAAAAAGCCTTACTATACATGGTCGTTTAAAAAAAAACGCCTTACTATACATGGTCGTTAAAAAAAAAAATGCCTTATTATACATGGTCGTTTAAAAAAAAAAAAAAAAACTCATACATGGCTGTTTAAAAAAAATGCCTTACTATACATGGTCGTTTAAAAAAAAATGCCTTACTATGCATGGTCGTTTAAAAAAAAATAAAAATGCCTTACTATACATGGTCGTTTTAAAAAATAAAAAAAAAAACTCATACATGGCTGTTTAAAAAAAATGCCTTACTATACATGGTCGTTTAAAAAAAAAAAAAAATGCCTTACTATACATGGTCGTTTAAAAAAAAAAAAAAAAACACCTTACTATACATGGTCGTTTAAAAAAAAAAAAAAACTCCTTACTATACATGGTGGTTTAAAAAAAAAAAAAAAACTCATACATGGCTGTTTAAAAAAAATGCCTTACTATACATGGTCGTTTAAAAAAAAATAAAAATGCCTTAATATACATGGTCGTTTAAAAAAAAAAAAAAACGCCTTACTATACATGGTCGTTTAAAAAAAAAAAGCCTTACTATACATGGTAGTTTTAAAAAAAAAAATGCCTTACTATGCATGGTCGTTTTAAAAAAAAAATGCCTTACTATACATGGTCGTTTAAGAAAAAAGAAAAAAAAGCCTTACTATACATGGTCTGTTAGAAAAAAAAATGCCTTACTATACATGGTCGCTTAAAAAAAAATAAAAATGTCTTACTATACATGGTCGTTTAAAAAAAAAAAAAAAAAACTTACTATACATGGTCGTTTAAAAAAAAAATGCCTTACTATACATGGTCGTTTAAAAAAAAAAAAAAAAAACTCATACACATGGCCGCTTAAAAAAAAAAAAGCCTTACTATACATGGTCATTTAAAAAAAAAAAACCCTCATACATGGCTGTTTAAAAAAAATGCCTTACTATACATGGTTGTTTAAAAAAAAAAAAAAGCCTTACTATACATGGTCGGTTAGAAAAAAAAAAACGCCTTACTATACATGGTCGTTTAAAAAAAAATAAAAATGCCTTACTATACATGGTCGGTTAGAAAAAAAAAACGCCTTACTATACATGGTCGTTTAAAAAAAAAAAAAACGCCTTACTATACATGGTCGTTTAAAAAAAAAAACACTCATACATGGCTGTTTAAAAAAAAAAGCCTTACTATACATGGTCATTTAAAAAAAAAAAAAGCCTTACTATACATGGTCGTTTAAAAAAAAAAAAAAAACTCATACATGGCTGTTTAAAAAAAACGCCTTACTATACATGGTCGTTTAAAAAAAAACAAAAAAAAACGCCTTACTATACATGGTCGTTTAAAAAAAAAAGCCTTACTATACATGGTAGTTTAAAAAAAAAAAAAGCTTTACTATTCATGGTCGTTTAAAAAAAAAGAAATGCCTTACTATACATGGTCGTTTAAAAAAAAAAAAAAAACTCATACATGGCTGTTTAAAAAAAATGCCTTACTATACATGGTCGTTTAAAAAAAAAAAAAAAAAAACTAATACATGGCTGTTTAAAAAAAACGCCTTACTATACATGGTCGTTTAAAAAAAAAAAAAAGCTTTACTATACATGGTCGTTAAAAAAAAAAAAGCCTTACGAAACATGGTAGTTTAAAAAAAAAAAGCCTTACTATACATGGTCGTTTAAAAAAAAAAAATGCCTTACTATACATGGTCGTTTAAAAAAAAAAAAAATGCCTTACTATACATGGTCGTTTAAAAAAAAACAAAAAAAAACACCTTACTATACATGGTCGTTTAAAAAAAAATGCCTTACTATACATGGTCGTTTAAAAAAATAAAAAATAAACTCATACATGGCCGCTTAAAAAAAAAATGCCTTACTATACATGGTCATTTAAAAAAAAAAAAAAAAAACTCATACATGGCTGTTTAAAAAAAATGCCCAACTATACATGGTCGTTTAAAAAAAAAACGCCTTACTATACATGGTCGTTTAAAAAAAACAAAAAAAAAACTCATACATGGCTGTTTAAAAAAAAC
This sequence comes from Festucalex cinctus, assembly GCF_051991245.1. NCBI lineage: Eukaryota > Metazoa > Chordata > Actinopteri > Syngnathiformes > Syngnathidae > Festucalex > Festucalex cinctus. The sequence goes on from NC_135431.1 coordinate 14,439,676, forward strand.
GCTTTACTATACATGGTCGTTTAAAAAAAAAAAAAAACGCCTTACTATACATGGTTGTTTAAAAAAAAAAAATTGCCTTACTATACATGGTCGTTTAAAAAAAAAAATGCCTTACTATACATGATCATTTAAAAAAAAAAAAAAAATCCTTACTATATACAACATGGTCGTTTAAAAAAACAAAAAACAAAACTCATACATGGCTGTTTAAAAAAAACGCCTTACTATACATGGTCGTTTAAAAAAAAAAAAAAAACGCCTTACTATACATGGTCATTTAAAAAAAACAAAAAACGGCTTACTATACATGGTCGTTTAAAAAAAACAAAAAACGGCTTACTATACATGGTCGTTTAAAAAAAAAAAAAAGCCTTACTATACATGGTCGTTTAAAAAAAAAAAAGCCTTACTATACATGGTCGTTTTAAAAAAACAAACAAAAAAAAACGCCTTACTATACATGGTCGTTTAAAAAAAAAAAAAAACTCCTTACTATACATGGTGGTTTAAAAAGAAAAAACAAACTCATACATGGCTGTTTAAAAAAAATGCCTTACTATACATGGTCGTTTAAAAAAAACATAAAAATGCCTTACTATATACAACATGGTCGTTTAAAAAAAAACAACAACAAAAAAACTCATTTTTTTTTTTTTCTAACCGACCATGTATAGTAAGGCATTTTTATTTTTTTTTAAACGACCATGTATAGTAAGGCGTTTTTTTTTTTCTAACCGACCATGTATAGTAAGGCTTTTTTTTTTTTTTAAACAACCATGTATAGTAAGGCATTTTTTTTAAACAGCCATGTATGAGGGTTTTTTTTTTTTAAATGACCATGTATAGTAAAGCTTTTTTTTTTTTTTAACTACCATGTATAGTAAGGCGTTTTTTGTTTTTTTTAAACGACCATGTATAGTAAGGCGTTTTTTTTTTTTTTTTAAACGACCATGTATGTAAGGCATTTTATATTTTTTTAAACGACCATGTATAGTAAGGCGGGGGTTTTTTTTTAAACGACCATGTATAGTAAGGCTTTTTTTTTTTTTAAACGACCATGTATAGTAAGGCATTTTTTTTAAACAGCCATGTATGAGGGTTTTTTTTTTTTTAAATGACCATGTATAGTAAGGCATTTTTTTTTAAACAGCCATGTATGAGTTTTTTGTTTTTTTTTAAACGACCATGTATAGTAAGGCATTTTTTTTTTTTAAACGACCATGTATAGTAAGGCTTTTTTTTTTTTAAACGACCATGTACAGTAAGGCGTTTTTTGTTTTTTTTAAACGACCATGTACAGTAAGGCGTTTTTTTGTTTTTTAAACGACCATGTATAGTAAGGCGTTTTTTTTAAACAGCCATGTATTAGTTTTTTTTTTTTTTTTTTTAAACGACCATGTATAGTAAGGCATTTTTTTTAAACAGCCATGTATGAGTTTTTTTTTTTTTTTTAAACGACCATGTATAGTAAGGCATTTCTTTTTTTTTAAACGACCATGTATAGTAAGGTGTTTTTTTTTTTTTTTTAAAACTACCATGTATAGTAAGGCTTTTTTTTTTAAACGACCATGTATAGTAAGGCGTTTTTTTTTGTTTTTTTTTAAACGACCATGTATAGTAAGGCGTTTTTTTTAAACAGCCATGTATGAGTTTTTTTTTTTTTTTTTAAACGACCATGTATAGTAAGGCTTTTTTTTTTTTTAAATGACCATGTATAGTAAGGCTTTTTTTTTTAAACAGCCATGTATGAGTGGTTTTTTTTTTAAACGACCATGTATAGTAAGGCGTTTTTTTTTTTTTAAACGACCATGTATAGTAAGGCGTTTTTTTTTTCTAACCGACCATGTATAGTAAGGCATTTTTATTTTTTTTTAAACGACCATGTATAGTAAGGCGTTTTTTTTTTTCTAACCGACCATGTATAGTAAGGCTTTTTTTTTTTTTTAAACAACCATGTATAGTAAGGCATTTTTTTTAAACAGCCATGTATGAGGGTTTTTTTTTTTTAAATGACCATGTATAGTAAGGCTTTTTTTTTTTTAAGCGGCCATGTGTATGAGTTTTTTTTTTTTTTTTTTAAACGACCATGTATAGTAAGTTTTTTTTTTTTTTTTTAAACGACCATGTATAGTAAGACATTTTTATTTTTTTTTAAGCGACCATGTATAGTAAGTTTTTTTTTTTTTTTTTTAAACGACCATGTATAGTAAGACATTTTTATTTTTTTTTAAGCGACCATGTATAGTAAGGCATTTTTTTTTCTAACAGACCATGTATAGTAAGGCTTTTTTTTTTTTTTCTTAAACGACCATGTATAGTAAGGCATTTTTTTTTTAAAACGACCATGCATAGTAAGGCATTTTTTTTTTTAAAACTACCATGTATAGTAAGGCTTTTTTTTTTTAAACGACCATGTATAGTAAGGCGTTTTTTTTTTTTTTTAAACGACCATGTATATTAAGGCATTTTTATTTTTTTTTAAACGACCATGTATAGTAAGGCATTTTTTTTAAACAGCCATGTATGAGTTAAAAATCATCATTTAAAATCATTTAAGATCATTTAAAAAAAAAAAAAAAATCCTTACTATATACAACATGGTCGTTTAAAAAAACAAAAAACAAAACTCATACATGGCTGTTTAAAAAAAACGCCTTACTATACATGGTCGTTTAAAAAAAAAAAAAAAACGCCTTACTATACATGGTCATTTAAAAAAAACAAAAAACGGCTTACTATACATGGTCGTTTAAAAAAAAAAAAAAGCCTTACTATGCATGGTCGTTTAAAAAAAACAAAAAAACGCCTTACTATACATGGTCATTTAAAAAAAACAAAAAACGGCTTACTATACATGGTCGTTTAAAAAAAAAAAAAGCCTTACTATACATGGTCGTTTAAAAAAAAAAAAGCCTTACTATACATGGTCGTTTTAAAAAAACAAACAAAAAAAAACGCCTTACTATACATGGTCGTTTAAAAAAAAAAAAAAACTCCTTACTATACATGGTGGTTTAAAAAGAAAAAACAAACTCATACATGGCTGTTTAAAAAAAATGCCTTACTATACATGGTCGTTTAAAAAAAACATAAAAATGCCTTACTATATACAACATGGTCGTTTAAAAAAAAACAACAACAAAAAAACTCATACATGGCTGTTTAAAAAAAACGCCTTACTATACATGGTCGTTTAAAAAACAAAAAAACGCTTTACTGTACATGGTCGTTTAAAAAAAACAAAAAACGCCTTACTGTACATGGTCGTTTAAAAAAAAAAAAGCCTTACTATACATGGTCGTTTAAAAAAAAAAAATGCCTTACTATACATGGTCGTTTAAAAAAAAACAAAAAACTCATACATGGCTGTTTAAAAAAAAATGCCTTACTATACATGGTCATTTAAAAAAAAAAAAAACCCTCATACATGGCTGTTTAAAAAAAATGCCTTACTATACATGGTCGTTTAAAAAAAAAACCCCGCCTTACTATACATGGTCGTTTAAAAAAATATAAAATGCCTTACATACATGGTCGTTTAAAAAAAAAAAAAAAACGCCTTACTATACATGGTCGTTTAAAAAAAACAAAAAACGCCTTACTATACATGGTAGTTTAAAAAAAAAAAAAGCTTTACTATACATGGTCATTTAAAAAAAAAAAACCCTCATACATGGCTGTTTAAAAAAAATGCCTTACTATACATGGTTGTTTAAAAAAAAAAAAAAGCCTTACTATACATGGTCGGTTAGAAAAAAAAAAACGCCTTACTATACATGGTCGTTTAAAAAAAAATAAAAATGCCTTACTATACATGGTCGGTTAGAAAAAAAAAAACGCCTTACTATACATGGTCGTTTAAAAAAAAAAAAAAACGCCTTACTATACATGGTCGTTTAAAAAAAAAAACACTCATACATGGCTGTTTAAAAAAAAAAGCCTTACTATACATGGTCATTTAAAAAAAAAAAAAGCCTTACTATACATGGTCGTTTAAAAAAAAACAAAAAAACTCATACATGGCTGTTTAAAAAAAACGCCTTACTATACATGGTCGTTTAAAAAAAAACAAAAAAAACCGCCTTACTATACATGGTCGTTTAAAAAAAAAAGCCTTACTATACATGGTAGTTTTAAAAAAAAAAAAGCTTTACTATTCATGGTCGTTTAAAAAAAAAGAAATGCCTTACTATACATGGTCGTTTAAAAAAAAAAAAAAAACTCATATATGGCTGTTTAAAAAAAATGCCTTACTATACATGGTCGTTTAAAAAAAAAAAAAAAAAAAACTAATACATGGCTGTTTAAAAAAAACGCCTTACTATACATGGTCGTTTAAAAAAAAAAAAAAGCTTTACTATACATGGTCGTTAAAAAAAAAAAAGCCTTACTATACATGGTAGTTTAAAAAAAAAAAGCCTTACTATACATGGTCGTTTAAAAAAAAAAAATGCCTTACTATACATGGTCGTTTAAAAAAAAAAAAAAATGCCTTACTATACATGGTCGTTTAAAAAAAAAAAAAAAAAAACACCTTACTATACATGGTCGTTTAAAAAAAAATGCCTTACTATACATGGTCGTTTAAAAAAATAAAAAATAAACTCATACATGGCCGCTTAAAAAAAAAATGCCTTACTATACATGGTCATTTAAAAAAAAAAAAAAAAACCTCATACATGGCTGTTTAAAAAAAATGCCCAACTATACATGGTCGTTTAAAAAAAAAACGCCTTACTATACATGGTCGTTTAAAAAAAAAAAAAAAAAAACTCATACATGGCTGTTTAAAAAAAACGCTTTACTATACATGGTCGTTTAAAAAAAAAAAAAAACGCCTTACTATACATGGTTGTTTAAAAAAAAAAAATTGCCTTACTATACATGGTCGTTTAAAAAAAAAAATGCCTTACTATACATGATCATTTAAAAAAAAAAAAAAAATCCTTACTATATACAACATGGTCGTTTAAAAAAACAAAAAACAAAACTCATACATGGCTGTTTAAAAAAAACGCCTTACTATACATGGTCGTTTAAAAAAAAAAAAAAAACGCCTTACTATACATGGTCATTTAAAAAAAACAAAAAACGGCTTACTATACATGGTCGTTTAAAAAAAAAAAAAAGCCTTACTATGCATGGTCGTTTAAAAAAAACAAAAAAACGCCTTACTATACATGGTCATTTAAAAAAAACAAAAAACGGCTTACTATACATGGTCGTTTAAAAAAAAAAAAAGCCTTACTATACATGGTCGTTTAAAAAAAAAAAAGCCTTACTATACATGGTCGTTTTAAAAAAACAAACAAAAAAAAACGCCTTACTATACATGGTCGTTTAAAAAAAAAAAAAAACTCCTTACTATACATGGTGGTTTAAAAAGAAAAAACAAACTCATACATGGCTGTTTAAAAAAAACGCCTTACTATACATGGTCGTTTAAAAAACAAAAAAACGCCTTACTGTACATGGTCGTTTAAAAAAAACAAAAAACGCCTTACTGTACATGGTCGTTTAAAAAAAAAAATGCCTTACTATACATGGTCGTTTAAAAAAAAAAAATGCCTTACTATACATGGTCGTTTAAAAAAAAACAAAAAACTCATACATGGCTGTTTAAAAAAAAATGCCTTACTATACATGGTCGTTTAAAAAAAAAACGCCTTACTATACATGGTCGTTAAAAAAAAAAAAGCCTTATTATACATGGTCGTTTAAAAAAAAAAACAAAACCCTCATACATGGCTGTTTAAAAAAAATGCCTTACTATACATGGTCGTTTAAAAAAAAACGCCTTACTATGCATGGTCGTTTAAAAAAAACTAAAAATGCCTTACTATACATGGTCGTTTTAAAAAATAAAATAAAAAACTCATACATGGCTGTTTAAAAAAAATGCCTTACTATACATGGTCGTTTAAAAAAAAATAAAAATGCCTTACTATACATGGTCGTTTAAAAAAAAAAAAAAACGCCTTACTATACATGGTCGTTTAAAAAAAAAAAAAAACTCCTTACTATACATGGTGGTTTAAAAAAAAAAAAAAAACTCATACATGGCTGTTTAAAAAAAATGCCTTACTATACATGGTCGTTTAAAAAAAAATAAAAATGCCTTACTATACATGGTCGTTTAAAAAAAAAAAAAAAACGCCTTACTATACATGGTCGTTTAAAAAAAAAAAGCCTTACTATACATGGTAGTTTAAAAAAAAAAAAAAAGCTTTACTATACATGGTCGTTTAAAAAAAAACAAAAAAAAAACCTTACTATACATGGTCGTTTAAAAAAAAAAACCCGCCTTACTATACATGGTCATTTAAAAAAAAAAAAGCCTTACTATACATGGTCGTTTAAAAAAAAAAAAAAAAAACCTCATACATGGCTGTTTAAAAAAAATGCCTTACTATACATGGTCGTTTAAAAAAAAAACGCCTTACTATACATGGTCGTTAAAAAAAAAAAAGCCTTATTATACATGGTCGTTTAAAAAAAAAAAAAAAACCCTCATACATGGCTGTTTAAAAAAAATGCCTTACTATACATGGTCGTTTAAAAAAAAACGCCTTACTATGCATGGTCGTTTAAAAAAAACTAAAAATGCCTTACTATACATGGTCGTTTTAAAAAATAAAATAAAAAACTCATACATGGCTGTTTAAAAAAAATGCCTTACTATACATGGTCGTTTAAAAAAAAATAAAAATGCCTTACTATACATGGTCGTTTAAAAAAAACAAAAAAACGCCTTACTATACATGGTCGTTTTAAAAAAAAAAGCCTTACTATACATGGTAGTTTAAAAAAAAAAAAAGCTTTACTATACATGGTCGTTTAAAAAAAACAAAAAAAAAACCTTACTATACATGGTCGTTTAAAAAAAAAAGCCTTACTATACATGGTCGTTTAAAAAAAACAAAAAAAAACTCATACATGGCTGTTTAAAAAAAAATGCCTTACTATACATGCTCATTTAAAAAAAAACTCATACATGGCTGTTTAAAAAAAACACCTTACTATACATGGTCGTTAAAAAAAAAAAAGCCTTATTATACAAGGTCGTTTAAAAAAAAAAAAAAAAAAACCTCATACATGGCTGTTTAAAAAAAATGCCTTACTATACATGGTCGTTTTAAAAAATAAAATAAAAAACTCATACATGGCCGTTTAAAAAAAAATGCCTTACTATACATGGTCATTAAAAAAAACAAAAAAACTCATACATGGCTGTTTAAAAAAAATGCCTTACTATACATGGTAGTTAAAAAAAAAAAAAAGCTTTACTATACATGGCCGTTTAAAAAAAATGCCTTACTATACATGGTCATTTAAAAAAAAAAAACCCTCATACATGGCTGTTTAAAAAAAATGCCTTACTATACATGGTCGTTTAAAAAAAAAAAAAGCCTTACTATACATGGTCGTTTAAAAAAAAAAACCCGCCTTACTATACATGGTCGTTTAAAAAAAAATAAAATGCCTTACATACATGGTCGTTTAAAAAAAAAAAAAAAATGCCTTACTATACATGGTCGTTTAAAAAAAACAAAAAACGCCTTACTATACATGGTAGTTTAAAAAAAAAAAAAGCTTTACTATACATGGTCATTTAAAAAAAAAAAAACCCTCATACATGGCTGTTTAAAAAAAATGCCTTACTATACATGGTCATTTAAAAAAAAAAAAACCCTCATACATGGCTGTTTAAAAAAAATGCCTTACTATACATGGTCGTTTAAAAAAAAAAAAAGCCTTACTATACATGGTCGTTTAAAAAAAAAAACCCGCCTTACTATACATGGTCGTTTAAAAAAAAATAAAATGCCTTACATACATGGTCGTTTAAAAAAAACAAAAAACGCCTTACTATACATGGTAGTTTAAAAAAAACAAAAAACGCCTTACTATACATGGTAGTTTAAAAAAAAAAAAAGCTTTACTATACATGGTCATTTAAAAAAAAAAAAACCCTCATACATGGCTGTTTAAAAAAAATGCCTTACTATACATGGTTGTTTAAAAAAAAAAAAAGCCTTACTATACATGGTCGGTTAGAAAAAAAATAGAAATGCCTTACTATACATGGTCGTTTAAAAAAAAAAAAAAAACGCCTTACTATACATGGTAGTAAAAAAAAAAAAAAAGCTTTACTATACATGGCCGTTTAAAAAAAATGCCTTACTATACATGGTCATTTTAAAAAAAAAGAAAAACCTCATACATGGCTGTTTAAAAAAAATGCCTTACTATACATGGTCGTTTAAAAAAAAAAAATGCCTTACTATACATGGTCGTTTAAAAATAAAATGCCTTACTATACAAGGTCGTTTAAAAAAAAACCAAAAAACTCATGCATGGCTGTTTAAAAAAAAAAGCCTTACTATACATGGTCATTAAAAAAAAAAAAAAAAAAAACTCATACATGGCTGTTTAAAAAAAACGGCTTACTATACATGGTCGTTTAAAAAAAAAACGCCTTACTATACACGATCGTAAAAAAAAAAAATGCCTTACTATACATGGTCGTTTAAAAAAAAAAAAAAAACCTCATACATGGCCGTTTAAAAAAAATGCCTTACTATACATGGTCGTTTAAAAAAAAAAAAAGCCTTACTATACATGGTCGGTTAGAAAAAAAAAAACGCCTTACTATACATGGTCATTTAAAAAAAAATAAAAATGCCTTACTATACATGGTCGGTTAGAAAAAAAAAACGCCTTACTATACATGGTCATTAAAAAAAAAAAAAAAACTCATACATGGCTGTTTAAAAAAAATGCCTTACTATACATGGTCGTTTAAAAAAAAATAGAAATGCCTTACTATACATGGTCGTTTAAAAAAAAAAAAAACGCCTTACTATACATGGTAGTAAAAAAAAAAAAAAAGCTTTACTATACATGGCCGTTTAAAAAAAATGCCTTACTATACATGGTCTTTTAAAAAAAAAAAAAACGCCTTACTATACATGGTCGTTTAAAAAAAAAAAAATGCCTGACTATACATGGTCGTTTAAAAAAAAATGCCTTACTATACATGGTCGTTTAAAAACAAACAAACTCATACATGGCTGTTTAAAAAAAAACAACAACAAAAAACGCCTTACTATACATGGTCGTTTAAAAAAAAAAAAGCCTTACTATACATGGTCGTTTAAAAAAAAAAAAAAAAAAAAAATGCCTTACTATATATGGTCGTTTAAAAAATAAAAAATGCCTTACTATGCATGGTCGTTTAAAAAAAAAATGCCTTACTATACATGGTCGTTTAAAAAAAATGCCTTACTATACATGGTCGTTTAAAAAAAAAAAGCCTTACTATACATGGTCGTTTAAAAAAAAAAAAAACGCCTTACTATACATGGTCGTTTAAAAAAAAAAATGCCTTACTATACATGGTCGTTTAAAAAAAAAAGCCTTACTATACATGGTCGTTTAAAAAAAACCAAAAAAAAACGCCTTACTATACATGGTCGTTTAAAAAAAAATAAAAATGCCTTACTATACATGGTCGTTTAAAAAAAAAACGCCTTACTATACACGATCGTAAAAAAAAAAAATGCCTTACTATACATGGTCGTTTAAAAAAAAAAAAAAAAACTCATACATGGCCGTTTAAAAAAAATGCCTTACTATACATGGTCGTTTAAAAAAAAAAAAAGCCTTACTATACATGGTCGGTTAGAAAAAAAAAAACGCCTTACTATACATCGTCATTTAAAAAAAAATAAAAATGCCTTACTATACATGGTCGGTTAGAAAAAAAAAACGCCTTACTATGCATGGTCATTAAAAAAAAAAAAAAAACTCATACATGGCCGTTTAAAAAAAATGCCTTACTATACATGGTCGTTTAAAAAAAAAAAAAGCCTTACTATACATGGTCGGTTAGAAAAAAAAAAACGCCTTACTATACATGGTCATTTAAAAAAAAATAAAAATGCCTTACTATACATGGTCGGTTAGAAAAAAAAAACGCCTTACTATACATGGTCATTAAAAAAAAAAAAAAAACTCATACATGGCTGTTTAAAAAAAATGCCTTACGATACATGGTCGTTTAAAAAAAAATAGAAATGCCTTACTATACATGGTCGTTTAAAAAAAAAAAAAAACGCCTTACTATACATGGTAGTAAAAAAAAAAAAAAAGCTTTACTATACATGGCCGTTTAAAAAAAATGCCTTACTATACATGGTCTTTAAAAAAAAAAAAAAACGCCTTACTATACATGGTCGTTTAAAAAAAAAAAATGCCTGACTATACATGGTCGTTTAAAAAAAAATGCCTTACTATACATGGTCGTTTAAAAACAAAAAAAACTCATACATGGCTGTTTAAAAAAAAACAACAACAAAAAACGCCTTACTGTACATGGTCGTTTAAAAAAAAAAAAAGCCTTACTATACATGGTCGTTTAAAAAAAAAAAAAAAAAAAAAATGCCTTACTATATATGGTCGTTTAAAAAATAAAAAATGCCTTACTATGCATGGTCGTTTAAAAAAAAAAATGCCTTACTATACATGGTCGTTTAAAAAAAAATGCCTTACTATACATGGTCGTTTAAAAAAAAAAAAGCCTTACTATACATGGTCGTTTAAAAAAAAAAAAAACGCCTTACTATACATGGTCGTTTAAAAAAAAAAATGCCTTACTATACATGGTCGTTTAAAAAAAAAAGCCTTACTATACATGGTCGTTTAAAAAAAACAAAAAAAAAACGCCTTACTATACATGGTCGTTTAAAAAAAAATAAAAATGCCTTACTATACATGGTCGTTTAAAAAAAAAACGCCTTACTATACACGATCGTAAAAAAAAAAAATGCCTTACTATACATGGTCGTTTAAAAAAAAAAAAAAAAACTCATACATGGCCGTTTAAAAAAAATGCCTTACTATACATGGTCGTTTAAAAAAATAAAAAGCCTTACTATACATGGTCGGTTAGAAAAAAAAAAAACGCCTTACTATACATCGTCATTTAAAAAAAAATAAAAATGCCTTACTATACATGGTCGGTTAGAAAAAAAAAACGCCTTACTATACATGGTCATTAAAAAAAAAAAAAAAACTCATACATGGCTGTTTAAAAAAAATGCCTTACTATACATGGTCGTTTAAAAAAAAATAGAAATGCCTTACTATACATGGTCGTTTAAAAAAAAAAAAAAACGCCTTACTATACATGGTAGTAAAAAAAAAAAAAAGCTTTACTATACATGGCCGTTTAAAAAAAATGCCTTACTATACATGGTCATTTTTAAAAAAAGAAAAACCTCATACATGGCTGTTTAAAAAAAATGCCTTACTATACATGGTCGTTTAAAAAAAAAAAAAATGCTTTACTATACATGGTCGTTTTAAAAAAAAACAAAAAACAAAACTCATACATGGCTGTTTAAAAAAAATGCCTTACTATACAAGTCGTTTAAAAAAAAAAAAACTCATACATGGCTGTTTAAAAAAAACGCCTTACTATACATGGTCGTTTAGAAAAAATGCCTTACTATACATGGTCATTTAAAAAAAAAAAATGCCTTACTATACATGGTCGTTTAAAAAAAAACAAAAAAAAACGCCTTACTATACATGGTCGTTTAAAAATAAAATGCCTTACTATACAAGGTCGTTTAAAAAAAACCCAAAAAACTCATGCATGGCTGTTTAAAAAAAAAAGCCTTACTATACATGGTCATTAAAAAAAAAAAAAAAAAAAACTCATACATGGCTGTTTAAAAAAAACGCCTTACTATACATGGTCGTTTAAAAAAAATACAGCCTTACTATACATGGTCGTTTAAAAAAAAAAAAAAAAAAACTCATACATGGCTGTTTAAAAAAAAAAGCCTTACTATACATGGCCGTTTAAAAAAAATGCCTTACTATACATGGTCATTTAAAAAAAAAAAACCCTCATACATGGCTGTTTAAAAAAAATGCCTTACTATACATGGTCGTTTAAAAAAAAAACGCCTTACTATACATGGTCGTTTTTAAAAAAAAAAAAAAACGCCTTACTATACATGGTAGTAAAAAAAAAAAAAAAGCTTTACTATACATGGCCGTTTAAAAAAAATGCCTTACTATACATGGTCTTTTAAAAAAAAAAAAAACGCCTTACTATACATGGTCGTTTAAAAAAAAAAAATGCCTGACTATACATGGTCGTTTAAAAAAAAATGCCTTACTATACATGGTCGTTTAAAAACAAACAAACTCATACATGGCTGTTTAAAAAAAAACAACAACAAAAAACGCCTTACTATACATGGTCGTTTAAAAAAAAAAAAGCCTTACTATACATGGTCGTTTAAAAAAAAAAAAAAAAAAAATGCCTTACTATATATGGTCGTTTAAAAAATAAAAAATGCCTTACTATGCATGGTCGTTTAAAAAAAAAATGCCTTACTATACATGGTCGTTTAAAAAAAATGCCTTACTATACATGGTCGTTTAAAAAAAAAAAAGCCTTACTATACATGGTCGTTTAAAAAAAAAAAAAAAAAAATGCCTTACTATATATGGTCGTTTAAAAAATAAAAAATGCCTTACTATGCATGGTCGTTTAAAAAAAAAATGCCTTACTATACATGGTCGTTTAAAAAAAAATGCCTTACTATACATGGTCATTAAAAAAAAAAAAAAAACTCATACATGGCTGTTTAAAAAAAATGCCTTACTATACATGGTCGTTTAAAAAAAAATAGAAATGCCTTACTATACATGGTCGTTTAAAAAAAAAAAAAAACGCCTTACTATACATGGTAGTAAAAAAAAAAAAAAGCTTTACTATACATGGCCGTTTAAAAAAAATGCCTTACTATACATGGTCATTTTTAAAAAAAGAAAAACCTCATACATGGCTGTTTAAAAAAAATGCCTTACTATACATGGTCGTTTAAAAAAAAAAAAAATGCTTTACTATACATGGTCGTTTTAAAAAAAAACAAAAAACAAAACTCATACATGGCTGTTTAAAAAAAATGCCTTACTATACAAGTCGTTTAAAAAAAAAAAAACTCATACATGGCTGTTTAAAAAAAACGCCTTACTATACATGGTCGTTTAGAAAAAATGCCTTACTATACATGGTCATTTAAAAAAAAAAAATGCCTTACTATACATGGTCGTTTAAAAAAAAACAAAAAAAAACGCCTTACTATACATGGTCGTTTAAAAATAAAATGCCTTACTATACAAGGTCGTTTAAAAAAAACCCAAAAAACTCATGCATGGCTGTTTAAAAAAAAAAGCCTTACTATACATGGTCATTAAAAAAAAAAAAAAAAAAAACTCATACATGGCTGTTTAAAAAAAACGCCTTACTATACATGGTCGTTTAAAAAAAATACAGCCTTACTATACATGGTCGTTTAAAAAAAAAAAAAAAAAAACTCATACATGGCTGTTTAAAAAAAAAAGCCTTACTATACATGGCCGTTTAAAAAAAATGCCTTACTATACATGGTCATTTAAAAAAAAAAAACCCTCATACATGGCTGTTTAAAAAAAATGCCTTACTATACATGGTCGTTTAAAAAAAAAACGCCTTACTATACATGGTCGTTTTTAAAAAAAAAAAAAAACGCCTTACTATACATGGTAGTAAAAAAAAAAAAAAAGCTTTACTATACATGGCCGTTTAAAAAAAATGCCTTACTATACATGGTCTTTTAAAAAAAAAAAAAACGCCTTACTATACATGGTCGTTTAAAAAAAAAAAATGCCTGACTATACATGGTCGTTTAAAAAAAAATGCCTTACTATACATGGTCGTTTAAAAACAAACAAACTCATACATGGCTGTTTAAAAAAAAACAACAACAAAAAACGCCTTACTATACATGGTCGTTTAAAAAAAAAAAAGCCTTACTATACATGGTCGTTTAAAAAAAAAAAAAAAAAAAATGCCTTACTATATATGGTCGTTTAAAAAATAAAAAATGCCTTACTATGCATGGTCGTTTAAAAAAAAAATGCCTTACTATACATGGTCGTTTAAAAAAAATGCCTTACTATACATGGTCGTTTAAAAAAAAAAAAGCCTTACTATACATGGTCGTTTAAAAAAAAAAAAAAAAAAATGCCTTACTATATATGGTCGTTTAAAAAATAAAAAATGCCTTACTATGCATGGTCGTTTAAAAAAAAAATGCCTTACTATACATGGTCGTTTAAAAAAAAATGCCTTACTATACATGGTCGTTTAAAAAAAAAAAAGCCTTACTATACATGGTCGTTTAAAAAAAAAAAAAACGCCTTACTATACATGGTCGTTTAAAAAAAAAAATGCCTTACTATACATGGTCGTTTTAAAAAAAAAAGCCTTACTATACATGGTCGTTTAAAAAAAACAAAAAAAAAACGCCTTACTATACATGGTCGTTTAAAAAAAAATAAAAATGCCTTACTATACATGGTCGTTTAAAAAAAAAACGCCTTACTATACACGATCGTAAAAAAAAAAAAATGCCTTACTATACATGGTCGTTTAAAAAAAAAAAAAAAAACTCATACATGGCCGTTTAAAAAAAATGCCTTACTATACATGGTCGTTTAAAAAAAAAAAAAGCCTTACTATACATGGTCGGTTAGAAAAAAAAAAACGCCTTACTATACATCGTCATTTAAAAAAAAATAAAAATGCCTTACTATACATGGTCGGTTAGAAAAAAAAAACGCCTTACTATACATGGTCATTAAAAAAAAAAAAAAAAACTCATACATGGCCGTTTAAAAAAAAAAAAAGCCTTACTATACATGGTCGGTTAGAAAAAAAAAAACGCCTTACTATACATGGTCATTTAAAAAAAAATAAAAATGCCTTACTATACATGGTCGGTTAGAAAAAAAAAACGCCTTACTATACATGGTCATTAAAAAAAAAAAAAAAACTCATACATGGCTGTTTAAAAAAAATGCCTTACTATACATGGTCGTTTAAAAAAAATGCCTTACTATACATGGTCTTTTAAAAAAAAAAAAAACGCCTTACTATACATGGTCGTTTAAAAAAAAAAAATGCCTGACTATACATGGTCGTTTAAAAAAAAATGCCTTACTATACATGGTCGTTTAAAAACAAACAAACTCATACATGGCTGTTTAAAAAAAAACAACAACAAAAAACGCCTTACTATACATGGTCGTTTAAAAAAAAAAAAGCCTTACTATACATGGTCGTTTAAAAAAAAAAAAAAAAAAAAAATGCCTTACTATATATGGTCGTTTAAAAAATAAAAAATGCCTTACTATGCATGGTCGTTTAAAAAAAAAATGCCTTACTATACATGGTCGTTTAAAAAAAAATGCCTTACTATACATGGTCGTTTAAAAAAAAAAAAGCCTTACTATACATGGTCGTTTAAAAAAAAAAAAAACGCCTTACTATACATGGTCGTTTAAAAAAAAAAATGCCTTACTATACATGGTCGTTTAAAAAAAAAAGCCTTACTATACATGGTCGTTTAAAAAAAACAAAAAAAAACGCCTTACTATGCATGGTCGTTTAAAAAAAACTAAAAATGCCTTACTATACATGGTCGTTTTAAAAAATAAAATAAAAAACTCATACATGGCTGTTTAAAAAAAATGCCTTACTATACATGGTCGTTTAAAAAAAAATAAAAATGCCTTACTATACATGGTCGTTTAAAAAAAAAAAAAAACGCCTTACTATACATGGTCGTTTTAAAAAAAAAAGCCTTACTATACATGGTAGTTTAAAAAAAAAAAAAGCTTTACTATACATGGTCGTTTAAAAAAAACAAAAAAAAAACCTTACTATACATGGTCGTTTAAAAAAAAAAGCCTTACTATACATGGTCGTTTAAAAAAAAAAAAAAAAAACTCATACATGGCTGTTTAAAAAAAAATGCCTTACTATACATGCTCATTTAAAAAAAAACTCATACATGGCTGTTTAAAAAAAACACCTTACTATACATGGTCGTTAAAAAAAAAAAAGCCTTATTATACAAGGTCGTTTAAAAAAAAAAAAAAAAAAACCTCATACATGGCTGTTTAAAAAAAATGCCTTACTATACATGGTCGTTTTAAAAAATAAAATAAAAAACTCATACATGGCCGTTTAAAAAAAAATGCCTTACTATACATGGTCATTAAAAAAAAAAAAAAAACTCATACATGGCTGTTTAAAAAAAATCCCTTACTATACATGGTAGTTAAAAAAAAAAAAAAGCTTTACTATACATGGCCGTTTAAAAAAAATGCCTTACTATACATGGTCATTTAAAAAAAAAAAACCCTCATACATGGCTGTTTAAAAAAAATGCCTTACTATACATGGTCGTTTAAAAAAAAAAAAAGCCTTACTATACATGGTCGTTTAAAAAAAAAACCCCGCCTTACTATACATGGTCGTTTAAAAAAAAATAAAATGCCTTACATACATGGTCGTTTAAAAAAAAAAAAAAAACGCCTTACTATACATGGTCGTTTAAAAAAAACAAAAAACGCCTTACTATACATGGTAGTTTAAAAAAAAAAAAAGCTTTACTATACATGGTCATTTAAAAAAAAAAAAACCCTCATACATGGCTGTTTAAAAAAAATGCCTTACTATACATGGTTGTTTAAAAAAAAAAAAAAGCCTTACTATACATGGTCGGTTAGAAAAAAAAAAACGCCTTACTATACATGGTCGTTTAAAAAAAAATAAAAATGCCTTACTATACATGGTCGGTTAGAAAAAAAAAAACGCCTTACTATACATGGTCGTTTAAAAAAAAAAAAAAACGCCTTACTATACATGGTCGTTTAAAAAAAAAAACACTCATACATGGCTGTTTAAAAAAAAAGCCTTACTATACATGGTCATTTAAAAAAAAAAAAAGCCTTACTATACATGGTTGTTTAAAAAAAAAAAAACAACTCATACATGGCCGTTTAAAAAAAAATGCCTTACTATACATGGTCGTTAAAAAAAAACAAAAAAACTCATACATGGCTGTTTAAAAAAAAAAGCCTTACTATACATGCTCATTTAAAAAAAACAAAAAAAAACAACAACTCATACATGGCTGTTTAAAAAAAAAAAAGCCTTACTATACATGCTCATTTAAAAAAAAAAAAAAAAAAAAAAAACTCATACATGGCTGTTTAAAAAAAATGCCTTACTATACATGGTCGTTTAAAAAAAAACGCCTTACTATGCATGGTCGTTTAAAAAAAAATAAAAATGCCTTACTATACATGGTCGTTTTAAAAAATAAAATAAAAAACTCATACATGGCCGTTTAAAAAAAAATGCCTTACTATACATGGTCATTAAAAAAAAAAAAAAAACTCATACATGGCCGTTTAAAAAAAATGCCTTACTATACATGGTCATTTAAAAAAAAAAAAAACGTCATACATGGCTGTTTAAAAAAAATGCCTTACTATACATGGTCGTTTAAAAAAAAAAAAAAGCCTTACTATACATGGTCGGTTAGAAAAAAAAAAACGCCTTACTATACATGGTCGTTTAAAAAAAAATAAAAATGCCTTACTATACATGGTCGGTTAGAAAAAAAAAACGCCTTACTATACATGGTCATTTAAAAAAACAACAAAAAAAACACCTTACTATACATGGTCGTTTAAAAAAAAAAGCCTTACTATACATGGTCGTTTAAAAAAAAAAAAAAAAAAAACTCATACATGGCTGTTTAAAAAAAATGCCTTACTATACATGGTCGTTTAAAAAAAAACGCCTTACTATACACGATCGTAAAAAAAAAAAAGCCTTACTATACATGGTTGTTTAAAAAAAAAAAAAAAACTCATACATGGCTGTTTAAAAAAAAACGCCTTACTCGACTTATGGTCGTTTAAAAAAAAAAAAAAAACGCCTTACTATACATGGTCGTTTAAAAAAAATAAAGCCTTACTATACATGGTCGTTTAAAAAAAAAAAAAAAAGCCTTACTATACATGGTCTGTTAGAAAAAAAAAACGCCTTACTATACATGGTCGTTTAAAAAAAAAAAAAAGCCTTACTATACATGGTCGTTTAAAAAAAAAAAATGCCTTACTATACATGGTCGTTGAAAAAAAAAAAAAAGCCTTACTATACATGGTCGTTTAAAAAAAAAAAAAACGCCTTACTGTACATGGTCGTTTAAAAAAAACAAAAAACGCCTTACTATACATGGTCGTTAAAAAAAAAAAAATGCCTTACTATACATGGTCGTTTAAAAACAAAAAAAAAAACTCATACATGGCCGTTTAAAAAAAATGCCTTACTATACATGGTCGTTTAAAAAAAAAAAAAGCCTTACTATACATGGTCGGTTAGAAAAAAAATAGAAATGCCTTACTATACATGGTCGTTTAAAAAAAAATAGAAATGCCTTACTATACATGGTCGTTTAAAAAAAAAAAAAAAACGCCTTACTATACATGGTAGTAAAAAAAAAAAAAAAGCTTTACTATACATGGCCGTTTAAAAAAAATGCCTTACTATACATGGTCATTTAAAAAAAAAGAAAAACCTCATACATGGCTGTTTAAAAAAAATGCCTTACTATACATGGTCGTTTAAAAAAAAAAATGCTTTACTATACATGGTCGTTTTAAAAAAAAACAAAAAAAAAAACTCATACATGGCTGTTTAAAAAAAACGCCTTACTATACATGGTCGTTTAGAAAAAATGCCTTACTATACATGGCCATTTAAAAAAAAAAAATGCCTTACTATACATGGTCGTTTAAAAAAAACAAAAAAAAAACGCCTTACTATACATGGTCGTTTAAAAAAAAAAATGCCTTACTATACATGGTCGTTTAAAAATAAAATGCCTTACTATACAAGGTCGTTTAAAAAAAACCCAAAAAACTCATGCATGGCTGTTTAAAAAAAAAAGCCTTACTATACATGGTCATTAAAAAAAAAAAAAAAAAAACTCATACATGGCTGTTTAAAAAAAACGGCTTACTATACATGGTCGTTTAAAAAAAAAACGCCTTACTATACACGATCGTAAAAAAAAAAAATGCCTTACTATACATGGTCGTTTAAAAAAAAAAAAAAAAACTCATACATGGCCGTTTAAAAAAAATGCCTTACTATACATGGTCGTTTAAAAAAAAAAAAAGCCTTACTATACATGGTCGGTTAGAAAAAAAAAAACGCCTTACTATACATGGTCATTTAAAAAAAAATAAAAATGCCTTACTATACATGGTCGGTTAGAAAAAAAAAACGCCTTACTATACATGGTCATTAAAAAAAAAAAAAAAACTCATACATGGCTGTTTAAAAAAAATGCCTTACTATACATGGTCGTTTAAAAAAAAATAGAAATGCCTTACTATACATGGTCGTTTAAAAAAAAAAAAAAACGCCTTACTATACATGGTCGTTTAAAAAAAAAAAATGCCTGACTATACATGGTCGTTTAAAAAAAAATGCCTTACTATACATGGTCGTTTAAAAACAAACAAACTCATACATGGCTGTTTAAAAAAAAACAACAACAAAAAACGCCTTACTATACATGGTCGTTTAAAAAAAAAAAAGCCTTACTATACATGGTCGTTTAAAAAAAAAAAAAAAAAAAAAAATGCCTTACTATATATGGTCGTTTAAAAAATAAAAAATGCCTTACTATGCATGGTCGTTTAAAAAAAAATGCCTTACTATACATGGTCGTTTAAAAAAAAAAAGCCTTACTATACATGGTCGTTTAAAAAAAAAAAAAACGCCTTACTATACATGGTCGTTTAAAAAAAAAAATGCCTTACTATACATGGTCGTTTAAAAAAAAAAGCCTTACTATACATGGTCGTTTAAAAAAAACAAAAAAAAAACGCCTTACTATACATGGTCGTTTAAAAAAAAATAAAAATGCCTTACTATACATGGTCGTTTAAAAAAAAAACGCCTTACTATACACGATCGTAAAAAAAAAAAATGCCTTACTATACATGGTCGTTTAAAAAAAAAAAAAAAAAACTCATACATGGTCGTTTAAAAAAAAAAAAAGCCTTACTATACATGGTCGGTTAGAAAAAAAAAAAACGCCTTACTATACATCGTCATTTAAAAAAAAATAAAAATGCCTTACTATACATGGTCGGTTAGAGAAAAAAAAACGCCTTACTATGCATGGTCATTAAAAAAAAAAAAAAAACTCATACATGGCCGTTTAAAAAAAATGCCTTACTATACATGGTCGTTTAAAAAAAAAAAAAGCCTTACTATACATGGTCGGTTAGAAAAAAAAAAACGCCTTACTATACATGGTCATTTAAAAAAAAATAAAAATGCCTTACTATACATGGTCGGTTAGAAAAAAAAAACGCCTTACTATACATGGTCATTAAAAAAAAAAAAAAAACTCATACATGGCTGTTTAAAAAAAATGCCTTACTATACATGGTCGTTTAAAAAAAAATAGAAATGCCTTACTATACATGGTCGTTTAAAAAAAAAAAAAAACGCCTTACTATACATGGTAGTAAAAAAAAAAAAAAAGCTTTACTATACATGGCCGTTTAAAAAAAATGGCTTACTATACATGGTCGTTTAAAAAAAAAAAAAACGCCTTACTATACATGGTCGTTTAAAAAAAAAAAATGCCTGACTATACATGGTCGTTTAAAAAAAAATGCCTTACTATACATGGTCGTTTAAAAACAAAAAAAACTCATACATGGCTGTTTAAAAAAAAACAACAACAAAAAACGCCTTACTATACATGGTCGTTTAAAAAAAAAAAAAGCCTTACTATACATGGTCGTTTAAAAAAAAAAAAAAAAAAAAAAATGCCTTACTATATATGGTCGTTTAAAAAATAAAAAATGCCTTACTATGCATGGTCGTTTAAAAAAAAAATGCCTTACTATACATGGTCGTTTAAAAAAAAATGCCTTACTATACATGGTCGTTTAAAAAAAAAAAAGCCTTACTATACATGGTCGTTTAAAAAAAAAAAAAACGCCTTACTATACATGGTCGTTTAAAAAAAAAAATGCCTTACTATACATGGTCGTTTAAAAAAAAAAGCCTTACTATACATGGTCGTTTAAAAAAAACAAAAAAAAAACGCCTTACTATACATGGTCGTTTAAAAAAAAATAAAAATGCCTTACTATACATGGTCGTTTAAAAAAAAAACGCCTTACTATACACGATCGTAAAAAAAAAAAATGCCTTACTATACATGGTCGTTTAAAAAATAAAAAAAAAACTCATACATGGCCGTTTAAAAAAAATGCCTTACTATACATGGTCGTTTAAAAAAAAAAAAAGCCTTACTATACATGGTCGGTTAGAAAAAAAAAAACGCCTTACTATACATCGTCATTTTAAAAAAAATAAAAATGCCTTACTATACATGGTCGGTTAGAAAAAAAAAACGCCTTACTATACATGGTCATTAAAAAAAAAAAAAAAACTCATACATGGCTGTTTAAAAAAAATGCCTTACTATACATGGTCGTTTAAAAAAAAATAGAAATGCCTTACTATACATGGTAGTAAAAAAAAAAAAAAAGCTTTACTATACATGGCCGTTTAAAAAAAATGCCTTACTATACATGGTCATTTTTAAAAAAAGAAAAACCTCATACATGGCTGTTTAAAAAAAATGCCTTACTATACATGGTCGTTAAAAAAAAAAAAATGCTTTACTATACATGGTCGTTTTAAAAAAAACAAAAAACAAAACTCATACATGGCTGTTTAAAAAAAATGCCTTACTATACAAGTCGTTTAAAAAAAAAAAAACTCATACATGGCTGTTTAAAAAAAACGCCTTACTATACATGGTCGTTTAGAAAAAATGCCTTACTATACATGGTCATTTAAAAAAAAAAAATGCCTTACTATACATGGTCGTTTAAAAATAAAATGCCTTACTATACAAGGTCGTTTAAAAACCCCCCAAAAAACTCATGCATGGCTGTTTAAAAAAAAAAGCCTTACTATACATGGTCATTAAAAAAAAAAAAAAAAAAAACTCATACATGGCTGTTTAAAAAAAACGCCTTACTATACATGGTCGTTTAAAAAAAATACAGCCTTACTATACATGGTCGTTTAAAAAAAAAAAAAAAAAAACTCATACATGGCTGTTTAAAAAAAAAAGCCTTACTATACATGGCCGTTTAAAAAAAATGCCTTACTATACATGGTCATTTAAAAAAAAAAAAACCTCATACATGGCTGTTTAAAAAAAATGCCTTACTATACATGGTCGTTTAAAAAAAAAACGCCTTACTATACATGGTCGTTTTTAAAAAAAAAAAAAAACGCCTTACTATACATGGTAGTAAAAAAAAAAAAAAAGCTTTACTATACATGGCCGTTTAAAAAAAATGCCTTACTATACATGGTCTTTTAAAAAAAAAAAAAACGCCTTACTATACATGGTCGTTTAAAAAAAAAAATGCCTGACTATACATGGTCGTTTAAAAAAAAATGCCTTACTATACATGGTCGTTTAAAAACAAACAAACTCATACATGGCTGTTTAAAAAAAAACAACAACAAAAAACGCCTTACTATACATGGTCGTTTAAAAAAAAAAAGCCTTACTATACATGGTCGTTTAAAAAAAAAAAAAAAAAAAAAATGCCTTACTATATATGGTCGTTTAAAAAATAAAAAATGCCTTACTATGCATGGTCGTTTAAAAAAAAAATGCCTTACTATACATGGTCGTTTAAAAAAAAATGCCTTACTATACATGGTCGTTTAAAAAAAAAAAAGCCTTACTATACATGGTCGTTTAAAAAAAAAAAAAACGCCTTACTATACATGGTCGTTTAAAAAAAAAAATGCCTTACTATACATGGTCGTTTAAAAAAAAAAGCCTTACTATACATGGTCGTTTAAAAAAAACAAAAAAAAAACGCCTTACTATACATGGTCGTTTAAAAAAAAATAAAAATGCCTTACTATACATGGTCGTTTAAAAAAAAAACGCCTTACTATACACGATCGTAAAAAAAAAAATGCCTTACTATACATGGTCGTTTAAAAAATAAAAAAAAAACTCATACATGGCCGTTTAAAAAAAATGCCTTACTATACATGGTCGTTTAAAAAAAAAAAAAGCCTTACTATACATGGTCGGTTAGAAAAAAAAAAACGCCTTACTATACATCGTCATTTAAAAAAAAATAAAAATGCCTTACTATACATGGTCGGTTAGAAAAAAAAAACGCCTTACTATACATGGTCATTAAAAAAAAAAAAAAAACTCATACATGGCTGTTTAAAAAAAATGCCTTACTATACATGGTCGTTTAAAAAAAAATAGAAATGCCTTACTATACATGGTCGTTTAAAAAAAAAAAAAAACGCCTTACTATACATGGTAGTAAAAAAAAAAAAAAAGCTTTACTATACATGGCCGTTTAAAAAAAATGCCTTACTATACATGGTCATTTTAAAAAAAAGAAAAACCTCATACATGGCTGTTTAAAAAAAATGCCTTACTATACATGGTCGTTTAAAAAAAAAAAAATGCTTTACTATACATGGTCGTTTTAAAAAAAACAAAAAACAAAACTCATACATGGCTGTTTAAAAAAAATGCCTTACTATACAAGTCGTTTAAAAAAAAAAAAACTCATACATGGCTGTTTAAAAAAAACGCCTTACTATACATGGTCGTTTAGAAAAAATGCCTTACTATACATGGTCATTTAAAAAAAAAAATGCCTTACTATACATGGTCGTTTAAAAATAAAATGCCTTACTATACAAGGTCGTTTAAAAACCCCCCAAAAAACTCATGCATGGCTGTTTAAAAAAAAAAGCCTTACTATACATGGTCATTAAAAAAAAAAAAAAAAAAAACTCATACATGGCTGTTTAAAAAAAACGCCTTACTATACATGGTCGTTTAAAAAAAATACAGCCTTACTATACATGGTCGTTTAAAAAAAAAAAATGCTTTACTATACATGGTCGTTTTAAAAAAAACAAAAAACAAAACTCATACATGGCTGTTTAAAAAAAATGCCTTACTATACAAGTCGTTTAAAAAAAAAAAACTCATACATGGCTGTTTAAAAAAAACGCCTTACTATACATGGTCGTTTAGAAAAAATGCCTTACTATACATGGTCATTTAAAAAAAAAAAATGCCTTACTATACATGGTCGTTTAAAAAAAAATGCCTTACTATACATGGTCGTTTAAAAAAAAAAAAGCCTTACTATACATGGTCGTTTAAAAAAAACAAAAACGCCTTACTATACATGGTCGTTTAAAAAAAAAAATGCCTTACTATACATGGTCGTTTAAAAAAAAAAAGCCTTACTATACATGGTCGTTTAAAAAAAACAAAAAAAAAACGCCTTACTATACATGGTCGTTTAAAAAAAAATAAAAATGCCTTACTATACATGGTCGTTTAAAAAAAAAACGCCTTACTATACACGATCGTAAAACAAAAAATGCCTTACTATACATGGTCGTTTAAAAAATAAAAAAAAAACTCATACATGGCCGTTTAAAAAAAATGCCTTACTATACATGGTCGTTTAAAAAAAAAAAAAGCCTTACTATACATGGTCGGTTAGAAAAAAAAAAACGCCTTACTATACATCGTCATTTAAAAAAAAATAAAAATGCCTTACTATACATGGTCGGTTAGAAAAAAAAAACGCCTTACTATACATGGTCATTAAAAAAAAAAAAAAAACTCATACATGGCTGTTTAAAAAAAATGCCTTACTATACATGGTCGTTTAAAAAAAAATAGAAATGCCTTACTATACATGGTCGTTTAAAAAAAAAAAAAAAACGCCTTACTATACATGGTAGTAAAAAAAAAAAAAAAGCTTTACTATACATGGCCGTTTAAAAAAAATGCCTTACTATACATGGTCATTTTAAAAAAAAGAAAAACCTCATACATGGCTGTTTAAAAAAAATGCCTTACTATACATGGTCGTTTAAAAAAAAAAAAATGCTTTACTATACATGGTCGTTTTAAAAAAAACAAAAAACAAAACTCATACATGGCTGTTTAAAAAAAATGCCTTACTATACAAGTCGTTTAAAAAAAAAAAAACTCATACATGGCTGTTTAAAAAAAACGCCTTACTATACATGGTCGTTTAGAAAAAATGCCTTACTATACATGGTCATTTAAAAAAAAAAAAATGCCTTACTATACATGGTCGTTTAAAAATAAAATGCCTTACTATACAAGGTCGTTTAAAAACCCCCCAAAAAACTCATGCATGGCTGTTTAAAAAAAAAAGCCTTACTATACATGGTCATTAAAAAAAAAAAAAAAAAAAACTCATACATGGCTGTTTAAAAAAAACGCCTTACTATACATGGTCGTTTAAAAAAAATACAGCCTTACTATACATGGTCGTTTAAAAAAAAAAAAAAAAAAACTCATACATGGCTGTTTAAAAAAAAAAGCCTTACTATACATGGCCGTTTAAAAAAAATGCCTTACTATACATGGTCATTTAAAAAAAAAAAACCCTCATACATGGCTGTTTAAAAAAAATGCCTTACTATACATGGTCGTTTAAAAAAAAAACGCCTTACTATACATGGTCGTTTTAAAAAAAAAAAAAAAAACGCCTTACTATACATGGTAGTAAAAAAAAAAAAAAGCTTTACTATACATGGCCGTTTAAAAAAAATGCCTTACTATACATGGTCTTTTAAAAAAAAAAAAAACGCCTTACTATACATGGTCGTTTAAAAAAAAAAAATGCCTGACTATACATGGTCGTTTAAAAAAAAATGCCTTACTATACATGGTCGTTTAAAAACAAACAAACTCATACATGGCTGTTTAAAAAAAAACAACAACAAAAAACGCCTTACTATACATGGTCGTTTAAAAAAAAAAAAGCCTTACTATACATGGTCGTTTAAAAAAAAAAAAAAAAAAAAAATGCCTTACTATATATGGTCGTTTAAAAAATAAAAAATGCCTTACTATGCATGGTCGTTTAAAAAAAAAATGCCTTACTATACATGGTCGTTTAAAAAAAAATGCCTTACTATACATGGTCGTTTAAAAAAAAAAAAGCCTTACTATACATGGTCGTTTAAAAAAAAAAAATACGCCTTACTATACATGGTCGTTTAAAAAAAAAAATGCCTTACTATACATGGTCGTTTAAAAAAAAAAGCCTTACTATACATGGTCGTTTAAAAAAAACAAAAAAAAAACGCCTTACTATACATCGTCATTTAAAAAAAAATAAAAATGCCTTACTATACATGGTCGGTTAGAAAAAAAAAACGCCTTACTATACATGGTCATTAAAAAAAAAAAAAAAACTCATACATGGCCGTTTAAAAAAAATGCCTTACTATACATGGTCGTTTAAAAAAAAAAAAAGCCTTACTATACATGGTCGGTTAGAAAAAAAAAAACGCCTTACTATACATGGTCATTTAAAAAAAAATAAAAATGCCTTACTATACATGGTCGGTTAGAAAAAAAATAGAAATGCCTTACTATACATGGTCGTTTAAAAAAAAATAGAAATGCCTTACTATACATGGTCGTTTAAAAAAAAAAAAAAAACGCCTTACTATACATGGTAGTAAAAAAAAAAAAAAAGCTTTACTATACATGGCCGTTTAAAAAAAATGCCTTACTATACATGGTCATTTAAAAAAAAAGAAAAACCTCATACATGGCTGTTTAAAAAAAATGCCTTACTATACATGGTCGTTTAGAAAAAATGCCTTACTATACATGGCCATTTAAAAAAAAAAAATGCCTTACTATACATGGTCGTTTAAAAAAAAAAAAAAAAAAACGCCTTACTATACATGGTCGTTTAAAAAAAAAAATGCCTTACTATACATGGTCGTTTAAAAATAAAATGCCTTACTATACAAGGTCGTTTAAAAAAAACCCAAAAAACTCATGCATGGCTGTTTAAAAAAAAAAGCCTTACTATACATGGTCATTAAAAAAAAAAAAAAAAAAACTCATACATGGCTGTTTAAAAAAAACGGCTTACTATACATGGTCGTTTAAAAAAAAAACGCCTTACTATACATGGTCGTTTAAAAAAAAAAAAAAAAACTCATACATGGCCGTTTAAAAAAAATGCCTTACTATACATGGTCGTTTAAAAAAAAAAAAAGCCTTACTATACATGGTCGGTTAGAAAAAAAAAAACGCCTTACTATACATGGTCATTTAAAAAAAAATAAAAATGCCTTACTATACATGGTCGGTTAGAAAAAAAAAACGCCTTACTATACATGGTCATTAAAAAAAAAAAAAAAACTCATACATGGCTGTTTAAAAAAAATGCCTTACTATACATGGTCGTTTAAAAAAAAATAGAAATGCCTTACTATACATGGTCGTTTAAAAAAAAAAAAAAACGCCTTACTATACATGGTCGTTTAAAAAAAAAAAATGCCTGACTATACATGGTCGTTTAAAAAAAAATGCCTTACTATACATGGTCGTTTAAAAACAAACAAACTCATACATGGCTGTTTAAAAAAAAACAACAACAAAAAACGCCTTACTATACATGGTCGTTTAAAAAAAAAAAAGCCTTACTATACATGGTCGTTTAAAAAAAAAAAAAAAAAAAAAAATGCCTTACTATATATGGTCGTTTAAAAAATAAAAAATGCCTTACTATGCATGGTCGTTTAAAAAAAAAATGCCTTACTATACATGGTCGTTTAAAAAAAAATGCCTTACTATACATGGTCGTTTAAAAAAAAAAAGCCTTACTATACATGGTCGTTTAAAAAAAAAAAAAACGCCTTACTATACATGGTCGTTTAAAAAAAAAAATGCCTTACTATACATGGTCGTTTAAAAAAAAAAGCCTTACTATACATGGTCGTTTAAAAAAAAAAAAAAAAAAACGCCTTACTATACATGGTCGTTTAAAAAAAAATAAAAATGCCTTACTATACATGGTCGTTTAAAAAAAAAACGCCTTACTATACACGATCGTAAAAAAAAAAAATGCCTTACTATACATGGTCGTTTAAAAAAAAAAAAAAAAAACTCATACATGGTCGTTTAAAAAAAAAAAAAGCCTTACTATACATGGTCGGTTAGAAAAAAAAAAAACGCCTTACTATACATCGTCATTTAAAAAAAAATAAAAATGCCTTACTATACATGGTCGGTTAGAGAAAAAAAAACGCCTTACTATGCATGGTCATTAAAAAAAAAAAAAAAACTCATACATGGCCGTTTAAAAAAAATGCCTTACTATACATGGTCGTTTAAAAAAAAAAAAAGCCTTACTATACATGGTCGGTTAGAAAAAAAAAAACGCCTTACTATACATGGTCATTTAAAAAAAAATAAAAATGCCTTACTATACATGGTCGGTTAGAAAAAAAAAACGCCTTACTATACATGGTCATTAAAAAAAAAAAAAAAACTCATACATGGCTGTTTAAAAAAAATGCCTTACTATACATGGTCGTTTAAAAAAAAATAGAAATGCCTTACTATACATGGTCGTTTAAAAAAAAAAAAAAACGCCTTACTATACATGGTAGTAAAAAAAAAAAAAAAGCTTTACTATACATGGCCGTTTAAAAAAAATGGCTTACTATACATGGTCTTTTAAAAAAAAAAAAAACGCCTTACTATACATGGTCGTTTAAAAAAAAAAAATGCCTGACTATACATGGTCGTTTAAAAAAAAATGCCTTACTATACATGGTCGTTTAAAAACAAAAAAAACTCATACATGGCTGTTTAAAAAAAAACAACAACAAAAAACGCCTTACTATACATGGTCGTTTAAAAAAAAAAAAAGCCTTACTATACATGGTCGTTTAAAAAAAAAAAAAAAAAAAAAAATGCCTTACTATATACGGTCGTTTAAAAAATAAAAAATGCCTTACTATGCATGGTCGTTTAAAAAAAAAATGCCTTACTATACATGGTCGTTTAAAAAAAAATGCCTTACTATACATGGTCGTTTAAAAAAAAAAAAGCCTTACTATACATGGTCGTTTAAAAAAAAAAAAAACGCCTTACTATACATGGTCGTTTAAAAAAAAAAATGCCTTACTATACATGGTCGTTTAAAAAAAAAAGCCTTACTATACATGGTCGTTTAAAAAAAACAAAAAAAAAACGCCTTACTATACATGGTCGTTTAAAAAAAAATAAAAATGCCTTACTATACATGGTCGTTTAAAAAAAAAACGCCTTACTATACACGATCGTAAAAAAAAAAAATGCCTTACTATACATGGTCGTTTAAAAAATAAAAAAAAAACTCATACATGGCCGTTTAAAAAAAATGCCTTACTATACATGGTCGTTTAAAAAAAAAAAAAGCCTTACTATACATGGTCGGTTAGAAAAAAAAAAACGCCTTACTATACATCGTCATTTAAAAAAAAATAAAAATGCCTTACTATACATGGTCGGTTAGAAAAAAAAAACGCCTTACTATACATGGTCATTAAAAAAAAAAAAAAAACTCATACATGGCTGTTTAAAAAAAATGCCTTACTATACATGGTCGTTTAAAAAAAAATAGAAATGCCTTACTATACATGGTAGTAAAAAAAAAAAAAAAGCTTTACTATACATGGCCGTTTAAAAAAAATGCCTTACTATACATGGTCATTTTTAAAAAAAGAAAAACCTCATACATGGCTGTTTAAAAAAAATGCCTTACTATACATGGTCGTTTAAAAAAAAAAAAATGCTTTACTATACATGGTCGTTTTAAAAAAAACAAAAAACAAAACTCATACATGGCTGTTTAAAAAAAATGCCTTACTATACAAGTCGTTTAAAAAAAAAAAAACTCATACATGGCTGTTTAAAAAAAACGCCTTACTATACATGGTCGTTTAGAAAAAATGCCTTACTATACATGGTCATTTAAAAAAAAAAAATGCCTTACTATACATGGTCGTTTAAAAATAAAATGCCTTACTATACAAGGTCGTTTAAAAACCCCCCAAAAAACTCATGCATGGCTGTTTAAAAAAAAAAGCCTTACTATACATGGTCATTAAAAAAAAAAAAAAAAAAAACTCATACATGGCTGTTTAAAAAAAACGCCTTACTATACATGGTCGTTTAAAAAAAATACAGCCTTACTATACATGGTCGTTTAAAAAAAAAAAAAAAAAAACTCATACATGGCTGTTTAAAAAAAAAAGCCTTACTATACATGGCCGTTTAAAAAAAATGCCTTACTATACATGGTCATTTAAAAAAAAAAAACCCTCATACATGGCTGTTTAAAAAAAATGCCTTACTATACATGGTCGTTTAAAAAAAAAACGCCTTACTATACATGGTCGTTTTTAAAAAAAAAAAAAAACGCCTTACTATACATGGTAGTAAAAAAAAAAAAAAAGCTTTACTATACATGGCCGTTTAAAAAAAATGCCTTACTATACATGGTCTTTTAAAAAAAAAAAAAACGCCTTACTATACATGGTCGTTTAAAAAAAAAAAATGCCTGACTATACATGGTCGTTTAAAAAAAAATGCCTTACTATACATGGTCGTTTAAAAACAAACAAACTCATACATGGCTGTTTAAAAAAAAACAACAACAAAAAACGCCTTACTATACATGGTCGTTTAAAAAAAAAAAAGCCTTACTATACATGGTCGTTTAAAAAAAAAAAAAAAAAAAAAAATGCCTTACTATATATGGTCGTTTAAAAAATAAAAAATGCCTTACTATGCATGGTCGTTTAAAAAAAAAATGCCTTACTATACATGGTCGTTTAAAAAAAAATGCCTTACTATACATGGTCGTTTAAAAAAAAAAAAGCCTTACTATACATGGTCGTTTAAAAAAAAAAAAAACGCCTTACTATACATGGTCGTTTTAAAAAAAAAATGCCTTACTATACATGGTCGTTTAAAAAAAAAAGCCTTACTATACATGGTCGTTTAAAAAAAACAAAAAAAAAACGCCTTACTATACATGGTCGTTTAAAAAAAAATAAAAATGCCTTACTATACATGGTCGTTT
Organism: Festucalex cinctus; assembly: GCF_051991245.1. Lineage (NCBI taxonomy): Eukaryota > Metazoa > Chordata > Actinopteri > Syngnathiformes > Syngnathidae > Festucalex > Festucalex cinctus. The sequence continues at coordinate 14,470,642 of NC_135431.1, forward strand.
AAAAAAAAAACGCCTTACTATACACGATCGTAAAAAAAAAAAATGCCTTACTATACATGGTCGTTTAAAAAATAAAAAAAAAACTCATACATGGCCGTTTAAAAAAAATGCCTTACTATACATGGTCGTTTAAAAAAAAAAAAAGCCTTACTATACATGGTCGGTTAGAAAAAAAAAAACGCCTTACTATACATCGTCATTTAAAAAAAAATAAAAATGCCTTACTATACATGGTCGGTTAGAAAAAAAAAACGCCTTACTATACATGGTCATTAAAAAAAAAAAAAAAACTCATACATGGCTGTTTAAAAAAAATGCCTTACTATACATGGTCGTTTAAAAAAAAATAGAAATGCCTTACTATACATGGTCGTTTTAAAAAAAACAAAAAACAAAACTCATACATGGCTGTTTAAAAAAAATGCCTTACTATACAAGTCGTTTAAAAAAAAAAAAACTCATACATGGCTGTTTAAAAAAAACGCCTTACTATACATGGTCGTTTAGAAAAAATGCCTTACTATACATGGTCATTTAAAAAAAAAAATGCCTTACTATACATGGTCGTTTAAAAATAAAATGCCTTACTATACAAGGTCGTTTAAAAACCCCCCAAAAAACTCATGCATGGCTGTTTAAAAAAAAAAGCCTTACTATACATGGTCATTAAAAAAAAAAATAAAAAAAACTCATACATGGCTGTTTAAAAAAAACGCCTTACTATACATGGTCGTTTAAAAAAAATACAGCCTTACTATACATGGTCGTTTAAAAAAAAAAAATGCTTTACTATACATGGTCGTTTTAAAAAAAACAAAAAACAAAACTCATACATGGCTGTTTAAAAAAAATGCCTTACTATACAAGTCGTTTAAAAAAAAAAAAAACTCATACATGGCTGTTTAAAAAAAACGCCTTACTATACATGGTCGTTTAGAAAAAATGCCTTACTATACATGGTCATTTAAAAAAAAAAAATGCCTTACTATACATGGTCGTTTAAAAAAAAAAAAAAAAAAACGCCTTACTATACATGGTCGTTTAAAAAAAAATAAAAATGCCTTACTATACATGGTCGTTTAAAAAAAAAACGCCTTACTATACACGATCGTAAAAAAAAAAAATGCCTTACTATACATGGTCGTTTAAAAAATAAAAAAAAAACTCATACATGGCCGTTTAAAAAAAATGCCTTACTATACATGGTCGTTTAAAAAAAAAAAAAGCCTTACTATACATGGTCGGTTAGAAAAAAAAAAACGCCTTACTATACATCGTCATTTAAAAAAAAATAAAAATGCCTTACTATACATGGTCGGTTAGAAAAAAAAAACGCCTTACTATACATGGTCATTAAAAAAAAAAAAAAAACTCATACATGGCTGTTTAAAAAAAATGCCTTACTATACATGGTCGTTTAAAAAAAAATAGAAATGCCTTACTATACATGGTCGTTTAAAAAAAAAAAAAAAACGCCTTACTATACATGGTAGTAAAAAAAAAAAAAAAGCTTTACTATACATGGCCGTTTAAAAAAAATGCCTTACTATACATGGTCATTTTAAAAAAAAGAAAAACCTCATACATGGCTGTTTAAAAAAAATGCCTTACTATACATGGTCGTTTAAAAAAAAAAAAATGCTTTACTATACATGGTCGTTTTAAAAAAAACAAAAAACAAAACTCATACATGGCTGTTTAAAAAAAATGCCTTACTATACAAGTCGTTTAAAAAAAAAAAAACTCATACATGGCTGTTTAAAAAAAACGCCTTACTATACATGGTCGTTTAGAAAAAATGCCTTACTATACATGGTCATTTAAAAAAAAAAAATGCCTTACTATACATGGTCGTTTAAAAATAAAATGCCTTACTATACAAGGTCGTTTAAAAACCCCCCAAAAAACTCATGCATGGCTGTTTAAAAAAAAAAGCCTTACTATACATGGTCATTAAAAAAAAAAAAAAAAAAAACTCATACATGGCCGTTTAAAAAAAATGCCTTACTATACATGGTCATTTAAAAAAAAAAAACCCTCATACATGGCTGTTTAAAAAAAATGCCTTACTATACATGGTCGTTTAAAAAAAAAACGCCTTACTATACATGGTCGTTTTTAAAAAAAAAAAAAAAACGCCTTACTATACATGGTAGTAAAAAAAAAAAAAAAGCTTTACTATACATGGCCGTTTAAAAAAAATGCCTTACTATACATGGTCTTTTAAAAAAAAAAAAAACGCCTTACTATACATGGTCGTTTAAAAAAAAAAAATGCCTGACTATACATGGTCGTTTAAAAAAAAATGCCTTACTATACATGGTCGTTTAAAAACAAACAAACTCATACATGGCTGTTTAAAAAAAAACAACAACAAAAAACGCCTTACTATACATGGTCGTTTAAAAAAAAAAAAGCCTTACTATACATGGTCGTTTAAAAAAAAAAAAAAAAAAAAAATGCCTTACTATATATGGTCGTTTAAAAAATAAAAAATGCCTTACTATGCATGGTCGTTTAAAAAAAAAATGCCTTACTATACATGGTCGTTTAAAAAAAAATGCCTTACTATACATGGTCGTTTTAAAAAAAAAAAGCCTTACTATACATGGTCGTTTAAAAAAAAAAAAAACGCCTTACTATACATGGTCGTTTAAAAAAAAAAATGCCTTACTATACATGGTCGTTTAAAAAAAAAAGCCTTACTATACATGGTCGTTTAAAAAAAACAAAAAAAAAACGCCTTACTATACATGGTCGTTTAAAAAAAAATAAAAATGCCTTACTATACATGGTCGTTTAAAAAAAAAACGCCTTACTATACACGATCGTAAAAAAAAAAATGCCTTACTATATATACATGGTCGTTTAAAAAAAAAAAAAAAAACTCATACATGGCCGTTTAAAAAAAATGCCTTACTATACATGGTCGTTTAAAAAAAAAAAAAGCCTTACTATACATGGTCGGTTAGAAAAAAAAAAACGCCTTACTATACATGGTCATTTAAAAAAAAATAAAAATGCCTTACTATACATGGTCGGTTAGAAAAAAAAAACGCCTTACTATACATGGTCATTAAAAAAAAAAAAAAACTCATACATGGCTGTTTAAAAAAAATGCCTTACTATACATGGTCGTTTAAAAAAAAATAGAAATGCCTTACTATACATGGTCGTTTAAAAAAAAAAAAAAAACGCCTTACTATACATGGTAGTAAAAAAAAAAAAAAAGCTTTACTATACATGGCCGTTTAAAAAAAATGCCTTACTATACATGGTCTTTTAAAAAAAAAAAAAACGCCTTACTATACATGGTCGTTTAAAAAAAAAAAATGCCTGACTATACATGGTCGTTTAAAAAAAAATGCCTTACTATACATGGTCGTTTAAAAACAAACAAACTCATACATGGCTGTTTAAAAAAAAACAACAACAAAAAACGCCTTACTATACATGGTCGTTTAAAAAAAAAAAAGCCTTACTATACATGGTCGTTTAAAAAAAAAAAAAAAAAAAAATGCCTTACTATATATGGTCGTTTAAAAAATAAAAAATGCCTTACTATGCATGGTCGTTTAAAAAAAAAATGCCTTACTATACATGGTCGTTTAAAAAAAAATGCCTTACTATACATGGTCGTTTAAAAAAAAAAAAGCCTTACTATACATGGTCGTTTAAAAAAAAAAAAAACGCCTTACTATACATGGTCGTTTAAAAAAAAAAATGCCTTACTATACATGGTCGTTTAAAAAAAAAAGCCTTACTATACATGGTCGTTTAAAAAAAACAAAAAAAAAACGCCTTACTATACATGGTCGTTTAAAAAAAAATAAAAATGCCTTACTATACATGGTCGTTTAAAAAAAAAACGCCTTACTATACACGATCGTAAAAAAAAAAATGCCTTACTATACATGGTCGTTTAAAAAAAAAAAAAAAAACTCATACATGGCCGTTTAAAAAAAATGCCTTACTATACATGGTCGTTTAAAAAAAAAAAAAGCCTTACTATACATGGTCGGTTAGAAAAAAAAAAACGCCTTACTATACATCGTCATTTAAAAAAAAATAAAAATGCCTTACTATACATGGTCGGTTAGAAAAAAAAAACGCCTTACTATACATGGTCATTAAAAAAAAAAAAAAAACTCATACATGGCTGTTTAAAAAAAATGCCTTACTATACATGGTCGTTTAAAAAAAAATAGAAATGCCTTACTATACATGGTCGTTTAAAAAAAAACAAAAACGCCTTACTATACATGGTAGTAAAAAAAAAGAAAAAGCTTTACTATACATGGCCGTTTAAAAAAAATGCCTTACTATACATGGTCATTTTTAAAAAAAGAAAAACCTCATACATGGCTGTTTAAAAAAAATGCCTTACTATACATGGTCGTTTAAAAAAAAAAAAAATGCTTTACTATACATGGTCGTTTTAAAAAAAACAAAAAACAAAACTCATACATGGCTGTTTAAAAAAAATGCCTTACTATACAAGTCGTTTAAAAAAAAAAAAACTCATACATGGCTGTTTAAAAAAAACGCCTTACTATACATGGTCGTTTAGAAAAAATGCCTTACTATACATGGTCATTTAAAAAAAAAAAATGCCTTACTATACATGGTCGTTTAAAAAAAAACAAAAAAAAACGCCTTACTATACATGGTCGTTTAAAAATAAAATGCCTTACTATACAAGGTCGTTTAAAAAAAACCCAAAAAACTCATGCATGGCTGTTTAAAAAAAAAAGCCTTACTATACATGGTCATTAAAAAAAAAAAAAAAAAAAAACTCATACATGGCTGTTTAAAAAAAACGCCTTACTATACATGGTCGTTTAAAAAAAATACAGCCTTACTATACATGGTCGTTTAAAAAAAAAAAAAAAAAAACTCATACATGGCTGTTTAAAAAAAAAAGCCTTACTATACATGGCCGTTTAAAAAAAATGCCTTACTATACATGGTCATTTAAAAAAAAAAAACCCTCATACATGGTCGTTTAAAAAAAAAACACCTTACTATACATGGTCGTTTTAAAAAAAAATGCCTTACTATACATGGTCGTTTAAAAAAAAATGCCTTACTATACATGGTCATTTAAAAAAAAAAAAAACTCATACATGGCTGTTTAAAAAAAATGCCTTACTATACATGGTCGTTTAAAAAAAAACAAAAAAAAACGCCTTACTATACATGGTCGTTTAAAAAAAAAAAAATGCCTTACTATACATGGTCGTTTAAAAAAAACAAAACAAAACTCATACATGGTCGTTTAAAAAAAATGCCTTACTATACATGGTCGTTTAAAAAAAAAAAAAACTCATACATGGCTGTTTAAAAAAAAAATGCCTTACTATACATGGTCGTTAAAAAAAACAAAAAAAACATTACTTTACATGGTTGTTTAAAAAAAAAAAAGCCTTACTATACATGGTCGTTTAAAAAAAAAAAAACGCCTTACTATACATGGTCCTTTAAAAAAAAACGCCTTACTATACATGGTCGTTTAATAATAAATAAAAAAAAGCCTCGTTTAAAAAAACACAAACAAAAACGCCTTACTATACATGGTCGTTTAAAAAAAAAAAGCATTACTATACATGGTTGTTTAAAAAAAAAAAAGCCTTACTATACATGGTCGTTTAAAAAAAAAACCCTCATACATGGCTGTTTAAAAAAAACGCCTTACTATACATGGTCTTTTAAAAAAAAAAAATGCCTGACTATACATGGTCGTTTAAAAAAAAATGCCTTACTATACATGGTCGTTTAAAAACAAACAAACTCATACATGGCTGTTTAAAAAAAAACAACAACAAAAAACGCCTTACTATACATGGTCGTTTAAAAAAAAAAAAGCCTTACTATACATGGTCGTTTAAAAAAAAAATAAAAAAAAATGCCTTACTATATATGGTCGTTTAAAAAATAAAAAATGCCTTACTATGCATGGTCGTTTAAAAAAAAAATGCCTTACTATACATGGTCGTTTAAAAAAAAATGCCTTACTATACATGGTCGTTTAAAAAAAAAAAAGCCTTACTATACATGGTCGTTTAAAAAAAAAAAAAACGCCTTACTATACATGGTCGTTTAAAAAAAAAAATGCCTTACTATACATGGTCGTTTAAAAAAAAAAGCCTTACGATACATGGTCGTTTAAAAAAAACAAAAAAAAAACGCCTTACTATACATGGTCGTTTAAAAAAAAATAAAAATGCCTTACTATACATGGTCGTTTAAAAAAAAAAAAAAAAAACTCATACATGGTCGTTTAAAAAAAAATGCCTTACTATACATGGTCGTTAAAAAAAAAAAAAAACATTACTTTACATGGTTGTTTAAAAAAAAAAACGCCTTACTATACATGGTCGTTTAATAATAAAAAAAAAAAGCCTCGTTTAAAAAAACACAAACAAAAACGCCTTACTATACATGGTCATTTAAAAAAAAATAAAAATGCCTTACTATACATGGTCGGTTAGAAAAAAAAAACGCCTTACTATACATGGTCATTAAAAAAAAAAAAAAACTCATACATGGCTGTTTAAAAAAAATGCCTTACTATACATGGTCGTTTAAAAAAAAATAGAAATGCCTTACTATACATGGTCGTTTAAAAAAAAAAAAAAAACGCCTTACTATACATGGTAGTAAAAAAAAAAAAAAAGCTTTACTATACATGGCCGTTTAAAAAAAATGCCTTACTATACATGGTCTTTTAAAAAAAAAAAAAACGCCTTACTATACATGGTCGTTTAAAAAAAAAAAATGCCTGACTATACATGGTCGTTTAAAAAAAAATGCCTTACTATACATGGTCGTTTAAAAACAAACAAACTCATACATGGCTGTTTAAAAAAAAACAACAACAAAAAACGCCTTACTATACATGGTCGTTTAAAAAAAAAAAAGCCTTACTATACATGGTCGTTTAAAAAAAAAAAAAAAAAAAAATGCCTTACTATATATGGTCGTTTAAAAAATAAAAAATGCCTTACTATGCATGGTCGTTTAAAAAAAAAATGCCTTACTATACATGGTCGTTTAAAAAAAAATGCCTTACTATACATGGTCGTTTAAAAAAAAAAAAGCCTTACTATACATGGTCGTTTAAAAAAAAAAAAAACGCCTTACTATACATGGTCGTTTAAAAAAAAAAATGCCTTACTATACATGGTCGTTTAAAAAAAAAAGCCTTACTATACATGGTCGTTTAAAAAAAACAAAAAAAAAACGCCTTACTATACATGGTCGTTTAAAAAAAAATAAAAATGCCTTACTATACATGGTCGTTTAAAAAAAAAACGCCTTACTATACACGATCGTAAAAAAAAAAATGCCTTACTATACATGGTCGTTTAAAAAAAAAAGAAAAAACTCATACATGGCCGTTTAAAAAAAATGCCTTACTATACATGGTCGTTTAAAAAAAAAAAAAGCCTTACTATACATGGTCGGTTAGAAAAAAAAAAACGCCTTACTATACATCGTCATTTAAAAAAAAATAAAAATGCCTTACTATACATGGTCGGTTAGAAAAAAAAAACGCCTTACTATACATGGTCATTAAAAAAAAAAAAAAAACTCATACATGGCTGTTTAAAAAAAATGCCTTACTATACATGGTCGTTTAAAAAAAAATAGAAATGCCTTACTATACATGGTCGTTTAAAAAAAAACAAAAACGCCTTACTATACATGGTAGTAAAAAAAAAGAAAAAGCTTTACTATACATGGCCGTTTAAAAAAAATGCCTTACTATACATGGTAATTTTAAAAAAAAGAAAAACCTCATACATGGCTGTTTAAAAAAAATGCCTTACTATACATGGTCGTTTAAAAAAAAAAAAAATGCTTTACTATACATGGTCGTTTTAAAAAAAACAAAAAACAAAACTCATACATGGCTGTTTAAAAAAAATGCCTTACTATACAAGTCGTTTAAAAAAAAAAAAACTCATACATGGCTGTTTAAAAAAAACGCCTTACTATACATGGTCGTTTAGAAAAAATGCCTTACTATACATGGTCATTTAAAAAAAAAAAATGCCTTACTATACATGGTCGTTTAAAAAAAAACAAAAAAAAACGCCTTACTATACATGGTCGTTTAAAAATAAAATGCCTTACTATACAAGGTCGTTTAAAAAAACCCCAAAAAACTCATGCATGGCTGTTTAAAAAAAAAAGCCTTACTATACATGGTCATTAAAAAAAAAAAAAAAAAAAAACTCATACATGGCTGTTTAAAAAAAACGCCTTACTATACATGGTCGTTTAAAAAAAATACAGCCTTACTATACATGGTCGTTTAAAAAAAAAAAAAAAAAAACTCATACATGGCTGTTTAAAAAAAAAAGCCTTACTATACATGGCCGTTTAAAAAAAAAAACCCCTCATACATGGTCGTTTAAAAAAAAAACACCTTACTATACATGGTCGTTTTAAAAAAAAATGCCTTACTATACATGGTCGTTTAAAAAAAAATGCCTTACTATACATGGTCATTTAAAAAAAAAAAAAACTCATACATGGCTGTTTAAAAAAAATGCCTTACTATACATGGTCGTTTAAAAAAAAACAAAAAAAAACGCCTTACTATACATGGTCGTTTAAAAAAAAAAGCCTTACTATACATGGTCGTTTAAAAAAAACAAAAAAAAAACGCCTTACTATACATGGTCGTTTAAAAAAAAATAAAAATGCCTTACTATACATGGTCGTTTAAAAAAAAAAAAAAAAAACTCATACATGGTCGTTTAAAAAAAAATGCCTTACTATACATGGTCGTTAAAAAAAAAAAAAAACATTACTTTACATGGTTGTTTAAAAAAAAAAACGCCTTACTATACATGGTCGTTTAATAATAAAAAAAAAAAGCCTCGTTTAAAAAAACACAAACAAAAACGCCTTACTATACATGGTTGTTTAAAAAAAAAAAAGCCTTACTATACATGGTCGTTTAAAAAAAAAAAACCCATACATGGCTGTTTAAAAAAAACGCCTTACTATACATGGTCGTTTAAAAAAAAAAACCATTACTATACATCGTCGTTTAAAAAAAAAACGCCTTACTATACACGATCGTAAAAAAAAAAATGCCTTACTATACATGGTCGTTTAAAAAAAAAAAAAAAAACTCATACATGGCCGTTTAAAAAAAATGCCTTACTATACATGGTCGTTTAAAAAAAAAAAAAGCCTTACTATACATGGTCGGTTAGAAAAAAAAAAACGCCTTACTATACATGGTCATTTAAAAAAAAATAAAAATGCCTTACTATACATGGTCGGGTAGAAAAAAAAAACGCCTTACTATACATGGTCATTAAAAAAAAAAAAAAACTCATACATGGCTGTTTAAAAAAAATGCCTTACTATACATGGTCGTTTAAAAAAAAATAGAAATGCCTTACTATACATGGTCGTTTAAAAAAAAAAAAAAACGCCTTACTATACATGGTAGTAAAAAAAAAAAAAAAGCTTTACTATACATGGCCGTTTAAAAAAAATGCCTTACTATACATGGTCGTTTAAAAAAAATACAGCCTTACTATACATGGTCGTTTAAAAAAAAAAAAAAAAAAAAAATGCCTTACTATATATGGTCGTTTAAAAAATAAAAAATGCCTTACTATACATGGTCGTTTAAAAATAAAATGCCTTACTATACATGGTCATTAAAAAAAAAAAAAAAAAAAAACTCATACATGGCTGTTTAAAAAAAAAGCCTTACTATACATGGTCGTTTAAAAAAAATACAGCCTTACTATACATGGTCGTTTAAAAAAAAAAAAAAAAAAACTCATACATGGCTGTTTAAAAAAAAAAGCCTTACTATACATGGCCGTTTAAAAAAAATGCCTTACTATACATGGTCATTTAAAAAAAAAAAACCCTCATACATGGTCGTTTAAAAAAAAAACACCTTACTATACATGGTCGTTTTAAAAAAAAATGCCTTACTATACATGGTCGTTTAAAAAAAAATGCCTTACTATACATGGTCATTTAAAAAAAAAAAAAACTCATACATGGCTGTTTAAAAAAAATGCCTTACTATACATGGTCGTTTAAAAAAAAACAAAAAAAAACGCCTTACTATACATGGTCGTTTAAAAAAAAAAAAATGCCTTACTATACATGGTCGTTTAAAAAACAAAAAACAAAACTCATACATGGTCGTTTAAAAAAAATGCCTTACTATACATGGTCGTTTAAAAAAAAAAAAAACTCATACATGGCTGTTTAAAAAAAAAATGCCTTACTATACATGGCCGTTTAAAAAAAATGCCTTACTATACATGGTCATTTAAAAAAAAAAAACCCTCATACATGGCTGTTTAAAAAAAATGCCTTACTATACATGGTCGTTTAAAAAAAAAACGCCTTACTATACATGGTCGTTTTTAAAAAAAAAAAAAACGCCTTACTATACATGGTAGTAAAAAAAAAAAAAAAGCTTTACTATACATGGCCGTTTAAAAAAAATGCCTTACTATACATGGTCTTTTAAAAAAAAAAAAAACGCCTTACTATACATGGTCGTTTAAAAAAAAAAAATGCCTGACTATACATGGTCGTTTAAAAAAAAATGCCTTACTATACATGGTCGTTTAAAAACAAACAAACTCATACATGGCTGTTTAAAAAAAAACAACAACAAAAAACGCCTTACTATACATGGTCGTTTAAAAAAAAAAAAGCCTTACTATACATGGTCGTTTAAAAAAAAAAAAAAAAAAAAAATGCCTTACTATATATGGTCGTTTAAAAAATAAAAAATGCCTTACTATGCATGGTCGTTTAAAAAAAAAATGCCTTACTATACATGGTCGTTTAAAAAAAAATGCCTTACTATACATGGTCGTTTAAAAAAAAAAAAAGCCTTACTATACATGGTCGTTTAAAAAAAAAAAAAACGCCTTACTATACATGGTCGTTTAAAAAAAAAAATGCCTTACTATACATGGTCGTTTAAAAAAAAAGCCTTACTATACATGGTCGTTTAAAAAAAACAAAAAAAAAACGCCTTACTATACATGGTCGTTTAAAAAAAAATAAAAATGCCTTACTATACATGGTCGTTTAAAAAAAAAACGCCTTACTATACACGATCGTAAAAAAAAAAATGCCTTACTATACATGGTCGTTTAAAAAAAAAAAAAAAAACTCATACATGGCCGTTTAAAAAAAATGCCTTACTATACATGGTCGTTTAAAAAAAAAAAAAGCCTTACTATACATGGTCGGTTAGAAAAAAAAAAACGCCTTACTATACATCGTCATTTAAAAAAAAATAAAAATGCCTTACTATACATGGTCGGTTAGAAAAAAAAAACGCCTTACTATACATGGTCATTAAAAAAAAAAAAAAAACTCATACATGGCTGTTTAAAAAAAATGCCTTACTATACATGGTCGTTTAAAAAAAAATAGAAATGCCTTACTATACATGGTCGTTTAAAAAAAAAAAAAAACGCCTTACTATACATGGTAGTAAAAAAAAAGAAAAAGCTTTACTATACATGGCCGTTTAAAAAAAATGCCTTACTATACATGGTCATTTTTAAAAAAAGAAAAACCTCATACATGGCTGTTTAAAAAAAATGCCTTACTATACATGGTCGTTTAAAAAAAAAAAAAATGCTTTACTATACATGGTCGTTTTAAAAAAAACAAAAAACAAAACTCATACATGGCTGTTTAAAAAAAATGCCTTACTATACAAGTCGTTTAAAAAAAAAAAAACTCATACATGGCTGTTTAAAAAAAACGCCTTACTATACATGGTCGTTTAGAAAAAATGCCTTACTATACATGGTCATTTAAAAAAAAAAAATGCCTTACTATACATGGTCGTTTAAAAAAAAACAAAAAAAAACGCCTTACTATACATGGTCGTTTAAAAATAAAATGCCTTACTATACAAGGTCGTTTAAAAAACCCCCAAAAAACTCATGCATGGCTGTTTAAAAAAAAAAGCCTTACTATACATGGTCATTAAAAAAAAAAAAAAAAAAAAACTCATACATGGCTGTTTAAAAAAAACGCCTTACTATACATGGTCGTTTAAAAAAAATACAGCCTTACTATACATGGTCGTTTAAAAAAAAAAAAAAAAAAACTCATACATGGCTGTTTAAAAAAAAAAGCCTTACTATACATGGCCGTTTAAAAAAAATGCCTTACTATACATGGTCATTTAAAAAAAAAAAACCCTCATACATGGTCGTTTAAAAAAAAAACACCTTACTATACATGGTCGTTTTAAAAAAAAATGCCTTACTATACATGGTCGTTTAAAAACAAACAAACTCATACATGGCTGTTTAAAAAAAAACAACAACAAAAAACGCCTTACTATACATGGTCGTTTAAAAAAAAAAAAGCCTTACTATACATGGTCGTTTAAAAAAAAAAAAAAAAAAAAATGCCTTACTATATATGGTCGTTTAAAAAATAAAAAATGCCTACTATGCATGGTCGTTTAAAAAAAAAATGCCTTACTATACATGGTCGTTTAAAAAAAAATGCCTTACTATACATGGTCGTTTAAAAAAAAAAAAGCCTTACTATACATGGTCGTTTAAAAAAAAAAAAAAACGCCTTACTATACATGGTCGGTTAGAAAAAAAAAAATGCCTTACTATACATGGTCGTTTAAAAAAAAAAAGCCTTACTATACATGGTCGTTTAAAAAAAAAAACAAAAAAAAAACGCCTTACTATACATGGTCGTTTAAAAAAAAATAAAAATGCCTTACTATGCATGGTCGTTTAAAAAAAAAATGCCTTACTATACATGGTCGTTTAAAAAAAAAAAAAGCCTTACTATACATGGTCGTTTAAAAAAAAAAAAAACGCCTTACTATACATGGTCGTTTAAAAAAAAAAAAGCCTTACTATACATGGTCGTTTAAAAAAAAAAGCCTTACTATACATGGTCGTTTAAAAAAAACAAAAAAAAAACGCCTTACTATACATGGTCGTTTAAAAAAAAATAAAAATGCCTTACTATACATGGTCGTTTAAAAAAAAAACGCCTTACTATACACGATCGTAAAAAAAAAAAATGCCTTCCTATACATGGTCGTTTAAAAAAAAAAAAAAAACTCATACATGGCTGTTTAAAAAAAATGCCTTACTATACATGGTCGTTTAAAAAAAAATAGAAATGCCTTACTATACATGGTCGTTTAAAAAAAAAAAAAAACGCCTTACTATACATGGTAGTAAAAAAAAAAAAAAAAGCTTTACTATACATGGCCGTTTAAAAAAAATGCCTTACTATACATGGTCGTTTAAAAAAAAAAAATGCCTGACTATACATGGTCGTTTAAAAAAAAATGCCTTACTATACATGGTCGTTTAAAAACAAACAAACTCATACATGGCTGTTTAAAAAAAAACAACAACAAAAAACGCCTTACTATACATGGTCGTTTAAAAAAAAAAAAGCCTTACTATACATGGTCGTTTAAAAAAAAAAAAAAAAAAAAATGCCTTACTATATATGGTCGTTTAAAAAATAAAAAATGCCTTACTATGCATGGTCGTTTAAAAAAAAAATGCCTTACTATACATGGTCGTTTAAAAAAAAATGCCTTACTATACATGGTCGTTTAAAAAAAAAAAAGCCTTACTATACATGGTCGGTTAGAAAAAAAAAAACGCCTTACTATACATGGTCATTTAAAAAAAAATAAAAATGCCTTACTATACATGGTCGGTTAGAAAAAAAAAACGCCTTACTATACATGGTCATTAAAAAAAAAAAAAAAACTCATACATGGCTGTTTAAAAAAAATGCCTTACTATACATGGTCGTTTAAAAAAAAATAGAAATGCCTTACTATACATGGTCGTTTAAAAAAAAAAAAAAACGCCTTACTATACATGGTAGTAAAAAAAAAAAAAAAAGCTTTACTATACATGGCCGTTTAAAAAAAATGCCTTACTATACATGGTCGTTTAAAATAAAAAAATGCCTGACTATACATGGTCGTTTAAAAAAAAATGCCTTACTATACATGGTCGTTTAAAAACAAACAAACTCATACATGGCTGTTTAAAAAAAAACAACAACAAAAAACGCCTTACTATACATGGTCGTTTAAAAAAAAAAAAGCCTTACTATACATGGTCGTTTAAAAAAAAAAAAAAAAAAAAATGCCTTACTATATATGGTCGTTTAAAAAATAAAAAATGCCTTACTATGCATGGTCGTTTAAAAAAAAAATGCCTTACTATACATGGTCGTTTAAAAAAAAATGCCTTACTATACATGGTCGTTTAAAAAAAAAAAAGCCTTACTATACATGGTCGTTTAAAAAAAAAAAAAACGCCTTACTATACATGGTCGTTTAAAAAAAAAAATGCCTTACTATACATGGTCGTTTAAAAAAAAAAGCCTTACTATACATGGTCGTTTAAAAAAAACAAAAAAAAAACGCCTTACTATGCATGGTCGTTTAAAAAAAACTAAAAATGCCTTACTATACATGGTCGTTTTAAAAAATAAAATAAAAAACTCATACATGGCTGTTTAAAAAAAATGCCTTACTATACATGGTCGTTTAAAAAAAAATAAAAATGCCTTACTATACATGGTCGTTTAAAAAAAAAAAAAAAACGCCTTACTATACATGGTCGTTTTAAAAAAAAAAGCCTTACTATACATGGTAGTTAAAAAAAAAAAAAAAGCTTTACTATACATGGTCGTTTAAAAAAAACAAAAAAAAAACCTTACTATACATGGTCGTTTAAAAAAAAAAGCCTTACTATACATGGTCGTTTAAAAAAAAAAAAAAAAAAACTCATACATGGCTGTTTAAAAAAAAATGCCTTACTATACATGCTCATTTAAAAAAAAACTCATACATGGCTGTTTAAAAAAAAATGCCTTACTATATATGGTCGTTTAAAAAAAAAAATAAAAAAAAAATGCCTTACTATATATGGTCGTTTAAAAAATAAAAAATGCCTTACTATGCATGGTCGTTTAAAAAAAAAATGCCTTACTATACATGGTCGTTTAAAAAAAAAAAAGCCTTACTATACATGGTCGTTTAAAAAAAAAAAAAACGCCTTACTATACATGGTCGTTTAAAAAAAAAAAAAAAAAAAATGCCTTACTATATATGGTCGTTTAAAAAATAAAAAATGCCTACTATGCATGGTCGTTTAAAAAAAAAATGCCTTACTATACATGGTCGTTTAAAAAAAAATGCCTTACTATACATGGTCGTTTAAAAAAAAAAAAGCCTTACTATACATGGTCGTTTAAAAAAAAAAAAAACGCCTTACTATACATGGTCGTTTAAAAAAAAAAATGCCTTACTATACATGGTCGTTTAAAAAAAAAAGCCTTACTATACATGGTCGTTTAAAAAAAACAAAAAAAAAACGCCTTACTATACATGGTCGTTTAAAAAAAAATAAAAATGCCTTACTATACATGGTCGTTTAAAAAAAAAAAAAAAAAACTCATACATGGTCGTTTAAAAAAAAATGCCTTACTATACATGGTCGTTAAAAAAAAAAAAAACCATTACTTTACATGGTTGTTTAAAAAAAACCCGCCTTACTATACATGGTCGTTTAATAATAAAAAAAAAAAGCCTCGTTTAAAAAAACACAAACAAAAACGCCTTACTATACATGGTTGTTTAAAAAAAAAAAAGCCTTACTATACATGGTCGTTTAAAAAAAAAAACCCCATACATGGCTGTTTAAAAAAAACGCCTTACTATACATGGTCGTTTAAAAAAAAAAACCATTACTATACATCGTTGTTTAAAAAAAAATGCCTTACTATACATGGTCTTTTAAAAAAAAAAAAAAACGCCTTACTATACATGGTCGGTTAGAAAAAAAAAAACGCCTTACTATACATCGTCATTTAAAAAAAAAAAGCCTTACTATACATGGTCGTTTAAAAAAAAAAATAAAAAAAAAATGCCTTACTATATATGGTCGTTTAAAAAATAAAAAATGCCTTACTATGCATGGTCGTTTAAAAAAAAAATGCCTTACTATACATGGTCGTTTAAAAAAAAAAAAGCCTTACTATACATGGTCGTTTAAAAAAAAAAAAACGCCTTACTATACATGGTCGTTTAAAAAAAAAAATGCCTTACTATACATGGTCGTTTAAAAAAAAAAGCCTTACTATACATGGTCGTTTAAAAAAAACAAAAAAAAAACGCCTTACTATACATGGTCGTTTAAAAAAAAATAAAAATGCCTTACTATACATGGTCGTTTAAAAAAAAAACGCCTTACTATACACGATCGTAAAAAAAAAAAATGCCTTCCTATACATGGTCGTTTAAAAAAAAAAAAAAAAACTCATACATGGCCGTTTAAAAAAAATGCCTTACTATACATGGTCGGTTAGAAAAAAAAAAACGCCTTACTATACATCGTCATTTAAAAAAAAATAAAAATGCCTTACTATACATGGTCGGTTAGAAAAAAAAAACGCCTTACTATACATGGTCATTAAAAAAAAAAAAAAAACTCATACATGGCCGTTTAAAAAAAATGCCTTACTATACATGGTCGTTTAAAAAAAAAAAAAGCCTTACTATACATGGTCGGTTAGAAAAAAAAAACGCCTTACTATACATGGTCATTTAAAAAAAAATAAAAATGCCTTACTATACATGGTCGGTTAGAAAAAAAAAACGCCTTACTATACATGGTCAATAAAAAAAAAAAAAAACTCATACATGGCTGTTTAAAAAAAATGCCTTACTATACATGGTCGTTTAAAAAAAAATAGAAATGCCTTACTATACATGGTCGTTTAAAAAAAAAAAAAAACGCCTTACTATACATGGTAGTAAAAAAAAAAAAAAAGCTTTACTATACATGGCCGTTTAAAAAAAATGCCTTACTATACATGGTCTTTTAAAAAAAAAAAAAACGCCTTACTATACATGGTCGTTTAAAAAAAAAAAATGCCTGACTATACATGGTCGTTTAAAAAAAAATGCCTTACTATACATGGTCGTTTAAAAACAAACAAACTCATACATGGCTGTTTAAAAAAAAACAACAACAAAAAACGCCTTACTATACATGGTCGTTTAAAAAAAAAAAAGCCTTACTATACATGGTCGTTTAAAAAAAAAAAAAAAAAAAAAATGCCTTACTATATATGGTCGTTTAAAAAATAAAAAATGCCTTACTATGCATGGTCGTTTAAAAAAAAAATGCCTTACTATACATGGTCGTTTAAAAAAAAATGCCTTACTATACATGGTCGTTTAAAAAAAAAAAAGCCTTACTATACATGGTCGTTTAAAAAAAAAAAAAACGCCTTACTATACATGGTCGTTTAAAAAAAAAAATGCCTTACTATACATGGTCGTTTAAAAAAAAAAGCCTTACTATACATGGTCGTTTAAAAAAAACAAAAAAAAAACGCCTTACTATGCATGGTCGTTTAAAAAAAACTAAAAATGCCTTACTATACATGGTCGTTTTAAAAAATAAAATAAAAAACTCATACATGGCTGTTTAAAAAAAATGCCTTACTATACATGGTCGTTTAAAAAAAAATAAAAATGCCTTACTATACATGGTCGTTTAAAAAAAAAAAAAAAACGCCTTACTATACATGGTCGTTTTAAAAAAAAAAGCCTTACTATACATGGTAGTTAAAAAAAAAAAAAAGCTTTACTATACATGGTCGTTTAAAAAAAACAAAAAAAAAACCTTACTATACATGGTCGTTTAAAAAAAAAAGCCTTACTATACATGGTCGTTTAAAAAAAAAAAAAAAAAACTCATACATGGCTGTTTAAAAAAAAATGCCTTACTATACATGCTCATTTAAAAAAAAACTCATACATGGCTGTTTAAAAAAAACACCTTACTATACATGGTCGTTAAAAAAAAAAAGCCTTATTATACAAGGTCGTTTAAAAAAAAAAAAAAAAAAACCTCATACATGGCTGTTTAAAAAAAATGCCTTACTATACATGGTCGTTTTAAAAAATAAAATAAAAAACTCATACATGGCCGTTTAAAAAAAAATGCCTTACTATACATGGTCATTAAAAAAAACAAAAAAACTCATACATGGCTGTTTAAAAAAAATGCCTTACTATACATGGTAGTTAAAAAAAAAAAAAAAGCTTTACTATACATGGCCGTTTAAAAAAAATGCCTTACTATACATGGTCATTTAAAAAAAAAAAACCCTCATACATGGCTGTTTAAAAAAAATGCCTTACTATACATGGTCGTTTAAAAAAAAAAAAAGCCTTACTATACATGGTCGTTTAAAAAAAAAAAACCGCCTTACTATACATGGTAGTTTAAAAAAAAATAAAATGCCTTACATACATGGTCGTTTAAAAAAAAAAAAAAACGCCTTACTATACATGGTCGTTTAAAAAAAACAAAAAACGCCTTACTATACATGGTAGTTTAAAAAAAAAAAAAGCTTTACTATACATGGTCATTTAAAAAAAAAAAAAACCCTCATACATGGCTGTTTAAAAAAAATGCCTTACTATACATGGTTGTTTAAAAAAAAAAAAAAGCCTTACTATACATGGTCGGTTAGAAAAAAAAACCCGCCTTACTATACATGGTCGTTTAAAAAAAAAACGCCTTACTATACACGATCGTAAAAAAAAAAAATGCCTTCCTATACATGGTCGTTTAAAAAAAAAAAAAAAAACTCATACATGGCCGTTTAAAAAAAATGCCTTACTATACATGGTCGGTTAGAAAAAAAAAAACGCCTTACTATACATCGTCATTTAAAAAAAAATAAAAATGCCTTACTATACATGGTCGGTTAGAAAAAAAAAACGCCTTACTATACATGGTCATTAAAAAAAAAAAAAAAACTCATACATGGCCGTTTAAAAAAAATGCCTTACTATACATGGTCGTTTAAAAAAAAAAAAAGCCTTACTATACATGGTCGGTTAGAAAAAAAAAAACGCCTTACTATACATGGTCATTTAAAAAAAAATAAAAATGCCTTACTATACATGGTCGGTTAGAAAAAAAAAACGCCTTACTATACATGGTCATTAAAAAAAAAAAAAAAACTCATACATGGCTGTTTAAAAAAAATGCCTTACTATACATGGTCGTTTAAAAAAAAATAGAAATGCCTTACTATACATGGTCGTTTAAAAAAAAAAAAAAACGCCTTACTATACATGGTAGTAAAAAAAAAAAAAAAGCTTTACTATACATGGCCGTTTAAAAAAAATGCCTTACTATACATGGTCTTTTAAAAAAAAAAAAAACGCCTTACTATACATGGTCGTTTAAAAAAAAAAAATGCCTGACTATACATGGTCGTTTAAAAAAAAATGCCTTACTATACATGGTCGTTTAAAAACAAACAAACTCATACATGGCTGTTTAAAAAAAAACAACAACAAAAAACGCCTTACTATACATGGTCGTTTAAAAAAAAAAAAGCCTTACTATACATGGTCGTTTAAAAAAAAAAAAAAAAAAAAAATGCCTTACTATATATGGTCGTTTAAAAAATAAAAAATGCCTTACTATGCATGGTCGTTTAAAAAAAAAATGCCTTACTATACATGGTCGTTTAAAAAAAAATGCCTTACTATACATGGTCGTTTAAAAAAAAAAAAGCCTTACTATACATGGTCGTTTAAAAAAAAAAAAAACGCCTTACTATACATGGTCGTTTAAAAAAAAAAATGCCTTACTATACATGGTCGTTTAAAAAAAAAAGCCTTACTATACATGGTCGTTTAAAAAAAACAAAAAAAAAAACGCCTTACTATGCATGGTCGTTTAAAAAAAACTAAAAATGCCTTACTATACATGGTCGTTTTAAAAAATAAAATAAAAAACTCATACATGGCTGTTTAAAAAAAATGCCTTACTATACATGGTCGTTTAAAAAAAAATAAAAATGCCTTACTATACATGGTCGTTTAAAAAAAAAAAAAAAACGCCTTACTATACATGGTCGTTTTAAAAAAAAAAGCCTTACTATACATGGTAGTTAAAAAAAAAAAAAAGCTTTACTATACATGGTCGTTTAAAAAAAACAAAAAAAAAACCTTACTATACATGGTCGTTTAAAAAAAAAAGCCTTACTATACATGGTCGTTTAAAAAAAAAAAAAAAAAACTCATACATGGCTGTTTAAAAAAAAATGCCTTACTATACATGCTCATTTAAAAAAAAACTCATACATGGCTGTTTAAAAAAAACACCTTACTATACATGGTCGTTAAAAAAAAAAAAGCCTTATTATACAAGGTCGTTTAAAAAAAAAAAAAAAAAAAACTCATACATGGCTGTTTAAAAAAAATGCCTTACTATACATGGTCGTTTTAAAAAATAAAATAAAAAACTCATACATGGCCGTTTAAAAAAAAATGCCTTACTATACATGGTCATTAAAAAAAACAAAAAAACTCATACATGGCTGTTTAAAAAAAATGCCTTACTATACATGGTAGTTAAAAAAAAAAAAAAAGCTTTACTATACATGGCCGTTTAAAAAAAATGCCTTACTATACATGGTCATTTAAAAAAAAAAAACCCTCATACATGGCTGTTTAAAAAAAATGCCTTACTATACATGGTCGTTTAAAAAAAAAAAAAGCCTTACTATACATGGTCGTTTAAAAAAAAAAAACCGCCTTACTATACATGGTAGTTTAAAAAAAAATAAAATGCCTTACATACATGGTCGTTTAAAAAAAAAAAAAAACGCCTTACTATACATGGTCGTTTAAAAAAAACAAAAAACGCCTTACTATACATGGTAGTTTAAAAAAAAAAAAAGCTTTACTATACATGGTCATTTAAAAAAAAAAAAACCCTCATACATGGCTGTTTAAAAAAAATGCCTTACTATACATGGTTGTTTAAAAAAAAAAAAAGCCTTACTATACATGGTCGGTTAGAAAAAAAAAAACGCCTTACTATACATGGTCGTTTAAAAAAAAATAAAAATGCCTTACTATACATGGTCGGTTAGAAAAAAAAAAACGCCTTACTTTACATGGTCGTTTAAAAAAAAAAAAAAACGCCTTACTATACATGGTCGTTTAAAAAAAAAAACACTCATACATGGCTGTTTAAAA
Source organism: Festucalex cinctus (assembly GCF_051991245.1). Classification (NCBI taxonomy): domain Eukaryota; kingdom Metazoa; phylum Chordata; class Actinopteri; order Syngnathiformes; family Syngnathidae; genus Festucalex; species Festucalex cinctus. Next base: position 14,491,763 of record NC_135431.1, read on the forward strand.
AAAAAGCCTTACTATACATGGTCATTTAAAAAAAAAAAAAGCCTTACTATACATGGTTGTTTAAAAAAAAAAAAAAACTCATACATGGCCGTTTAAAAAAAAATGCCTTACTATACATGGTCGTTAAAAAAAAACAAAAAAACTCATACATGGCTGTTTAAAAAAAAAAGCCTTACTATACATGCTCATTTAAAAAAAAACAAAAAAAAAAACAACTCATACATGGCTGTTTAAAAAAAATGCCTTACTATACATGGTCGTTAAAAAAAAAAAAAAAATGCCTTACTATACATGGTCGTTTAAAAAAAAAACGCCTTACTATACACGATCGTAAAAAAAAAAAATGCCTTCCTATACATGGTCGTTTAAAAAAAAAAAAAAAAACTCATACATGGCCGTTTAAAAAAAATGCCTTACTATACATGGTCGTTTAAAAAAAAAAAAAGCCTTACTATACATGGTCGGTTAGAAAAAAAAAAACGCCTTACTATACATCGTCATTTAAAAAAAAATAAAAATGCCTTACTATACCTGGTCGGTTAGAAAAAAAAAACGCCTTACTATACATGGTCATTAAAAAAAAAAAAAAAACTCATACATGGCCGTTTAAAAAAAATGCCTTACTATACATGGTCGTTTAAAAAAAAAAAAAGCCTTACTATACATGGTCGGTTAGAAAAAAAAAAACGCCTTACTATACATGGTCATTTAAAAAAAAATAAAAATGCCTTACTATACATGGTCGGTTTGAAAAAAAAAACGCCTTACTATACATGGTCATTAAAAAAAAAAAAAAAACTCATACATGGCTGTTTAAAAAAAATGCCTTACTATACATGGTCGTTTAAAAAAAAATAGAAATGCCTTACTATACATGGTCGTTTAAAAAAAAAAAAAAAACGCCTTACTATACATGGTAGTAAAAAAAAAAAAAAAGCTTTACTATACATGGCCGTTTAAAAAAAATGCCTTACTATACATGGTCTTTTAAAAAAAAAAAAACGCCTTACTATACATGGTCGTTTAAAAAAAAAAAATGCCTTACTATACATGGTCGTTTAAAAAAAAATAGAAATGCCTTACTATACATGGTCGTTTAAAAAAAAAAAAAAACGCCTTACTATACATGGTAGTAAAAAAAAAAAAAAAGCTTTACTATACATGGCCGTTTAAAAAAAAATGCCTTACTATACATGGTCATTTTTAAAAAAAAGAAAAACCTCATACATGGCTGTTTAAAAAAAATGCCTTACTATACATGGTCGTTTAAAAAAAAAAAAAATGCTTTACTATACATGGTCGTTTTAAAAAAAACAAAAAACAAAACTCATACATGGCTGTTTAAAAAAAATGCCTTACTATACAAGTCGTTTAAAAAAAAAAAAAACTCATACATGGCTGTTTAAAAAAAACGCCTTACTATACATGGTCGTTTAGAAAAAATGCCTTACTATACATGGTCATTTAAAAAAAAAAAATGCCTTACTATACATGGTCGTTTAAAAAAAAACAAAAAAAAACGCCTTACTATACATGGTCGTTTAAAAATAAAATGCCTTACTATACAAGGTCGTTTAAAAAAAACCCAAAAAACTCATGCATGGCTGTTTAAAAAAAAAAGCCTTACTATACATGGTCATTAAAAAAAAAAAAAAAAAAAACTCATACATGGCTGTTTAAAAAAAACGCCTTACTATACATGGTCGTTTAAAAAAAATACAGCCTTACTATACATGGTCGTTTAAAAAAAAAAAAAAAAAAACTCATACATGGCTGTTTAAAAAAAAAAGCCTTACTATACATGGCCGTTTAAAAAAAATGCCTTACTATACATGGTCATTTAAAAAAAAAAAACCCTCATACATGGCTGTTTAAAAAAAATGCCTTACTATACATGGTCGTTTAAAAAAAAAACGCCTTACTATACATGGTCGTTTTTAAAAAAAAAAAAAAACGCCTTACTATACATGGTAGTAAAAAAAAAAAAAAACCTTTACTATACATGGCCGTTTAAAAAAAATGCCTTACTATACATGGTCTTTAAAAAAAAAAAAAAACGCCTTACTATACATGGTCGTTTAAAAAAAAAAAATGCCTGACTATACATGGTCGTTTAAAAAAAAATGCCTTACTATACATGGTCGTTTAAAAACAAACAAACTCATACATGGCTGTTTAAAAAAAAACAACAACAAAAAACGCCTTACTATACATGGTCGTTTAAAAAAAAAAAAGCCTTACTATACATGGTCGTTTAAAAAAAAAAAAAAAAAAAAAATGCCTTACTATATATGGTCGTTTAAAAAATAAAAAATGCCTTACTATGCATGGTCGTTTAAAAAAAAAATGCCTTACTATACATGGTCGTTTAAAAAAAAATGCCTTACTATACATGGTCGTTTAAAAAAAAAAAGCCTTACTATACATGGTCGTTTAAAAAAAAAAAAAAAAACGCCTTACTATACATGGTCGTTTAAAAAAAAAAAATGCCTTACTATACATGGTCGTTTAAAAAAAAAAGCCTTACTATACATGGTCGTTTAAAAAAAACAAAAAAAAAACGCCTTACTATACATGGTCGTTTAAAAAAAAATAAAAATGCCTTACTATACATGGTCGTTTAAAAAAAAACCGCCTTACTATACACGATCGTAAAAAAAAAAAATGCCTTACTATACATGGTCGTTTAAAAAAAAAAAAAAAAACTCATACATGGCCGTTTAAAAAAAATGCCTTACTATACATGGTCGTTTAAAAAAAAAAAAAGCCTTACTATACATGGTCGGTTAGAAAAAAAAAAACGCCTTACTATACATGGTCATTTAAAAAAAAATAAAAATGCCTTACTATACATGGTCGGTTAGAAAAAAAAAACGCCTTACTATACATGGTCATTAAAAAAAAAAAAAAAACTCATACATGGCTGTTTAAAAAAAATGCCTTACTATACATGGTCGTTTAAAAAAAAATAGAAATGCCTTACTATACATGGTCGTTTAAAAACAAACAAACTCATACATGGCTGTTTAAAAAAAAACAACAACAAAAAACGCCTTACTATACATGGTCGTTTAAAAAAAAAAAAGCCTTACTATACATGGTCGTTTAAAAACAAACAAACTCATACATGGCTGTTTAAAAAAAAACAACAACAAAAAACGCCTTACTATACATGGTCGTTTAAAAAAAAAAAAGCCTTACTATACATGGTCGTTTAAAAAAAAAAAAAAAAAAAAAATGCCTTACTATATATGGTCGTTTAAAAAATAAAAAATGCCTTACTATGCATGGTCGTTTAAAAAAAAAATGCCTTACTATACATGGTCGTTTAAAAAAAAATGCCTTACTATACATGGTCGTTTAAAAAAAAAAAGCCTTACTATACATGGTCGTTTAAAAAAAAAAAAAAAAACGCCTTACTATACATGGTCGTTTAAAAAAAAAAAATGCCTTACTATACATGGTCGTTTAAAAAAAAAAGCCTTACTATACATGGTCGTTTAAAAAAAACAAAAAAAAAACGCCTTACTATACATGGTCGTTTAAAAAAAAATAAAAATGCCTTACTATACATGGTCGTTTAAAAAAAAACCGCCTTACTATACACGATCGTAAAAAAAAAAAATGCCTTACTATACATGGTCGTTTAAAAAAAAAAAAAAAAACTCATACATGGCCGTTTAAAAAAAATGCCTTACTATACATGGTCGTTTAAAAAAAAAAAAAGCCTTACTATACATGGTCGGTTAGAAAAAAAAAAACGCCTTACTATACATGGTCATTTAAAAAAAAATAAAAATGCCTTACTATACATGGTCGGTTAGAAAAAAAAAACGCCTTACTATACATGGTCATTAAAAAAAAAAAAAAAACTCATACATGGCTGTTTAAAAAAAATGCCTTACTATACATGGTCGTTTAAAAAAAAATAGAAATGCCTTACTATACATGGTCGTTTAAAAAAAAACAAAAAAAAAAACGCCTTACTATACATGGTAGTAAAAAAAAAAAAAAAGCTTTACTATACATGGCCGTTTAAAAAAAATGCCTTACTATACATGGTCTTTTAAAAAAAAAAAAAACGCCTTACTATACATGGTCGTTTAAAAAAAAAAAATGCCTGACTATACATGGTCGTTTAAAAAAAAATGCCTTACTATACATGGTCGTTTAAAAACAAACAAACTCATACATGGCTGTTTAAAAAAAAACAACAACAAAAAACGCCTTACTATACATGGTCGTTTAAAAAAAAAAAAGCCTTACTATACATGGTCGTTTAAAAAAAAAAAAAAAAAAAAAATGCCTTACTATATATGGTCGTTTAAAAAATAAAAAATGCCTTACTATGCATGGTCGTTTAAAAAAAAAATGCCTTACTATACATGGTCGTTTAAAAAAAAATGCCTTACTATACATGGTCGTTTAAAAAAAAAAAAGCCTTACTATACATGGTCGTTTAAAAAAAAAAAAAAGCTTTACTATACATGGCCGTTTAAAAAAAAATGCCTTACTATACATGGTCATTTTTAAAAAAAGAAAAACCTCATACATGGCTGTTTAAAAAAAATGCCTTACTATACATGGTCGTTTAAAAAAAAAAAAATGCTTTACTATACATGGTCGTTTTAAAAAAAACAAAAAACAAAACTCATACATGGCTGTTTAAAAAAAATGCCTTACTATACAAGTCGTTTAAAAAAAAAAAAACTCATACATGGCTGTTTAAAAAAAACGCCTTACTATACATGGTCGTTTAGAAAAAATGCCTTACTATACATGGTCATTTAAAAAAAAATGCCTTACTATACATGGTCGTTTAAAAAAAAAAAGCCTTACTATACATGGTCGTTTAAAAAAAAAAAAAAACGCCTTACTATACATGGTCGTTTAAAAAAAAAAAATGCCTTACTATACATGGTCGTTTAAAAAAAAAAGCCTTACTATACATGGTCGTTTAAAAAAAACAAAAAAAAAACGCCTTACTATACATGGTCGTTTAAAAAAAAATAAAAATGCCTTACTATACATGGTCGTTTAAAAAAAAACCGCCTTACTATACACGATCGTAAAAAAAAAAAATGCCTTACTATACATGGTCGTTTAAAAAAAAAAAAAAAAAACTCATACATGGCCGTTTAAAAAAAATGCCTTACTATACATGGTCGTTTAAAAAAAAAAAAAGCCTTACTATACATGGTCGGTTAGAAAAAAAAAAACGCCTTACTATACATCGTCATTTAAAAAAAAATAAAAATGCCTTACTATACATGGTCGGTTAGAAAAAAAAAACGCCTTACTATACATGGTCATTAAAAAAAAAAAAAAAACTCATACATGGCCGTTTAAAAAAAATGCCTTACTATACATGGTCGTTTAAAAAAAAAAAAAAAGCCTTACTATACATGGTCGGTTAGAAAAAAAAAAACGCCTTACTATACATGGTCATTTAAAAAAAAATAAAAATGCCTTACTATACATGGTCGGTTAGAAAAAAAAAACGCCTTACTATACATGGTCATTAAAAAAAAAAAAAAAACTCATACATGGCTGTTTAAAAAAAATGCCTTACTATACATGGTCGTTTAAAAAAAAATAGAAATGCCTTACTATACATGGTCGTTTAAAAAAAAAAAAAAAAAAAAACGCCTTACTATACATGGTAGTAAAAAAAAAAAAAAAAGCTTTACTATACATGGCCGTTTAAAAAAAATGCCTTACTATACATGGTCTTTTAAAAAAAAAAAAACGCCTTACTATACATGGTCGTTTAAAAAAAAAAAATGCCTGACTATACATGGTCGTTTAAAAAAAAATGCCTTACTATACATGGTCGTTTAAAAACAAACAAACTCATACATGGCTGTTTAAAAAAAAAAAACAACAAAAAACGCCTTACTATACATGGTCGTTTAAAAAAAAAAAAGCCTTACTATACATGGTCGTTTAAAAAAAAAAAAAAAAAAAAATGCCTTACTATATATGGTCGTTTAAAAAATAAAAAATGCCTTACTATGCATGGTCGTTTAAAAAAAAAATGCCTTACTATACATGGTCGTTTAAAAAAAAATGCCTTACTATACATGGTCGTTTAAAAAAAAAAAAGCCTTACTATACATGGTCGTTTAAAAAAAAAAAAAAGCTTTACTATACATGGCCGTTTAAAAAAAAATGCCTTACTATACATGGTCATTTTTAAAAAAAGAAAAACCTCATACATGGCTGTTTAAAAAAAATGCCTTACTATACATGGTCGTTTAAAAAAAAAAAAAATGCTTTACTATACATGGTCGTTTTAAAAAAAACAAAAAACAAAACTCATACATGGCTGTTTAAAAAAAATGCCTTACTATACAAGTCGTTTAAAAAAAAAAAAACTCATACATGGCTGTTTAAAAAAAACGCCTTACTATACATGGTCGTTTAGAAAAAATGCCTTACTATACATGGTCATTTAAAAAAAAAAAATGCCTTACTATACATGGTCGTTTAAAAAAAAACAAAAAAAAACGCCTTACTATACATGGTCGTTTAAAAATAAAATGCCTTACTATACAAGGTCGTTTAAAAAAAAACCAAAAAACTCATGCATGGCTGTTTAAAAAAAAAAGCCTTACTATACATGGTCATTAAAAAAAAAAAAAAAAAAAACTCATACATGGCTGTTTAAAAAAAACGCCTTACTATACATGGTCGTTTAAAAAAAATACAGCCTTACTATACATGGTCGTTTAAAAAAAAAAAAAAAAAAACTCATACATGGCTGTTTAAAAAAAAAAGCCTTACTATACATGGCCGTTTAAAAAAAATGCCTTACTATACATGGTCATTTAAAAAAAAAAAACCCTCATACATGGCTGTTTAAAAAAAATGCCTTACTATACATGGTCGTTTAAAAAAAAAACGCCTTACTATACATGGTCGTTTAAAAAAAAAAAAGCCTTACTATACATGGTCGTTTAAAAAAAAAAAAGCCTTACTATACATGGTCGTTTAAAAAAAAAAAAAAAAAATGCCTTACTATATATGGTCGTTTAAAAAATAAAAAATGCCTACTATGCATGGTCGTTTAAAAAAAAAATGCCTTACTATACATGGTCGTTTAAAAAAAAATGCCTTACCATACATGGTCGTTTAAAAAAAAAAAAGCCTTACTATACATGGTCGTTTAAAAAAAAAAAAAACGCCTTACTATACATGGTCGTTTAAAAAAAAAAATGCCTTACTTTACATGGTCGTTTAAAAAAAAAAGCCTTACTATACATGGTCGTTTAAAAAAAACAAAAAAAAAACGCCTTACTATACATGGTCGTTTAAAAAAAAATAAAAATGCCTTACTATACATGGTCGTTTAAAAAAAAAAAAAAAAAACTCATACATGGTCGTTTAAAAAAAAATGCCTTACTATACATGGTCGTTAAAAAAAAAAAAACCCATTACTTTACATGGTTGTTTAAAAAAAACCCGCCTTACTATACATGGTCGTTTAATAATAAAAAAAAAAAGCCTCGTTTAAAAAAACACAAACAAAAACGCCTTACTATACATGGTTGTTTAAAAAAAAAAAAGCCTTACTATACATGGTCGTTTAAAAAAAAAAACCCCATACATGGCTGTTTAAAAAAAACGCCTTACTATACATGGTCGTTTAAAAAAAAAAACCATTACTATACATCGTTGTTTAAAAAAAAATGCCTTACTATACATGGTCTTTTAAAAAAAAAAAAAAACGCCTTACTATACATGGTCGGTTAGAAAAAAAAAAACGCCTTACTATACATCGTCATTTAAAAAAAAAAAGCCTTACTATACATGGTCGTTTAAAAAAAAAAATAAAAAAAAAATGCCTTACTATATATGGTCGTTTAAAAAATAAAAAATGCCTTACTATGCATGGTCGTTTAAAAAAAAAATGCCTTACTATACATGGTCGTTTAAAAAAAAAAAAGCCTTACTATACATGGTCGTTTAAAAAAAAAAAAACGCCTTACTATACATGGTCGTTTAAAAAAAAAAATGCCTTACTATACATGGTCGTTTAAAAAAAAAAGCCTTACTATACATGGTCGTTTAAAAAAAACAAAAAAAAAACGCCTTACTATACATGGTCGTTTAAAAAAAAATAAAAATGCCTTACTATACATGGTCGTTTAAAAAAAAAACGCCTTACTATACACGATCGTAAAAAAAAAAATGCCTTCCTATACATGGTCGTTTAAAAAAAAAAAAAAAAACTCATACATGGCCGTTTAAAAAAAATGCCTTACTATACATGGTCGGTTAGAAAAAAAAAAACGCCTTACTATACATCGTCATTTAAAAAAAAATAAAAATGCCTTACTATACATGGTCGGTTAGAAAAAAAAAACGCCTTACTATACATGGTCATTAAAAAAAAAAAAAAAACTCATACATGGCCGTTTAAAAAAAATGCCTTACTATACATGGTCGTTTAAAAAAAAAAAAAGCCTTACTATACATGGTCGGTTAGAAAAAAAAAAACGCCTTACTATACATGGTCATTTAAAAAAAAATAAAAATGCCTTACTATACATGGTCGGTTAGAAAAAAAAAACGCCTTACTATACATGGTCATTAAAAAAAAAAAAAAAACTCATACATGGCTGTTTAAAAAAAATGCCTTACTATACATGGTCGTTTAAAAAAAAAATAGAAATGCCTTACTATACATGGTCGTTTAAAAAAAAAACAAAACGCCTTACTATACATGGTAGTAAAAAAAAAAAAAAAGCTTTACTATACATGGCCGTTTAAAAAAAATGCCTTACTATACATGGTCTTTTAAAAAAAAAAAAAACGCCTTACTATACATGGTCGTTTAAAAAAAAAAAATGCCTGACTATACATGGTCGTTTAAAAAAAAATGCCTTACTATACATGGTCGTTTAAAAACAAACAAACTCATACATGGCTGTTTAAAAAAAAACAACAACAAAAAACGCCTTACTATACATGGTCGTTTAAAAAAAAAAAAGCCTTACTATACATGGTCGTTTAAAAAAAAAAAAAAAAAAAAAATGCCTTACTATATATGGTCGTTTAAAAAATAAAAAATGCCTTACTATGCATGGTCGTTTAAAAAAAAAATGCCTTACTATACATGGTCGTTTAAAAAAAAATGCCTTACTATACATGGTCGTTTAAAAAAAAAAAAGCCTTACTATACATGGTCGTTTAAAAAAAAAAAAAACGCCTTACTATACATGGTCGTTTAAAAAAAAAAATGCCTTACTATACATGGTCGTTTAAAAAAAAAAGCCTTACTATACATGGTCGTTTAAAAAAAACAAAAAAAAAACGCCTTACTATGCATGGTCGTTTAAAAAAAACTAAAAATGCCTTACTATACATGGTCGTTTTAAAAAATAAAATAAAAAACTCATACATGGCTGTTTAAAAAAAATGCCTTACTATACATGGTCGTTTAAAAAAAAATAAAAATGCCTTACTATACATGGTCGTTTAAAAAAAAAAAAAAAACGCCTTACTATACATGGTCGTTTTAAAAAAAAAAGCCTTACTATACATGGTAGTTAAAAAAAAAAAAAAGCTTTACTATACATGGTCGTTTAAAAAAAACAAAAAAAAAACCTTACTATACATGGTCGTTTAAAAAAAAAAGCCTTACTATACATGGTCGTTTAAAAAAAAAAAAAAAAAACTCATACATGGCTGTTTAAAAAAAAATGCCTTACTATACATGCTCATTTAAAAAAAAACTCATACATGGCTGTTTAAAAAAAACACCTTACTATACATGGTCGTTAAAAAAAAAAAGCCTTATTATACAAGGTCGTTTAAAAAAAAAAAAAAAAAAACCTCATACATGGCTGTTTAAAAAAAATGCCTTACTATACATGGTCGTTTTAAAAAATAAAATAAAAAACTCATACATGGCCGTTTAAAAAAAAATGCCTTACTATACATGGTCATTAAAAAAAACAAAAAAACTCATACATGGCTGTTTAAAAAAAATGCCTTACTATACATGGTAGTTAAAAAAAAAAAAAAAGCTTTACTATACATGGCCGTTTAAAAAAAATGCCTTACTATACATGGTCATTTAAAAAAAAAAAAACCTCATACATGGCTGTTTAAAAAAAATGCCTTACTATACATGGTCGTTTAAAAAAAAAAAAAGCCTTACTATACATGGTCGTTTAAAAAAAAAAAACCGCCTTACTATACATGGTAGTTTAAAAAAAAATAAAATGCCTTACATACATGGTCGTTTAAAAAAAAAAAAAAACGCCTTACTATACATGGTCGTTTAAAAAAAACAAAAAACGCCTTACTATACATGGTAGTTTAAAAAAAAAAAAAGCTTTACTATACATGGTCATTTAAAAAAAAAAAAACCCTCATACATGGCTGTTTAAAAAAAATGCCTTACTATACATGGTTGTTTAAAAAAAAAAAAAAGCCTTACTATACATGGTCGGTTAGAAAAAAAAAACCGCCTTACTATACATGGTCGTTTAAAAAAAAAACGCCTTACTATACACGATCGTAAAAAAAAAAAATGCCTTCCTATACATGGTCGTTTAAAAAAAAAAAAAAAAACTCATACATGGCCGTTTAAAAAAAATGCCTTACTATACATGGTCGGTTAGAAAAAAAAAAACGCCTTACTATACATCGTCATTTAAAAAAAAATAAAAATGCCTTACTATACATGGTCGGTTAGAAAAAAAAAACGCCTTACTATACATGGTCATTAAAAAAAAAAAAAAAACTCATACATGGCCGTTTAAAAAAAATGCCTTACTATACATGGTCGTTTAAAAAAAAAAAAAGCCTTACTATACATGGTCGGTTAGAAAAAAAAAAACGCCTTACTATACATGGTCATTTAAAAAAAAATAAAAATGCCTTACTATACATGGTCGGTTAGAAAAAAAAAACGCCTTACTATACATGGTCATTAAAAAAAAAAAAAAAACTCATACATGGCTGTTTAAAAAAAATGCCTTACTATACATGGTCGTTTAAAAAAAAATAGAAATGCCTTACTATACATGGTCGTTTAAAAAAAAAAAAAAACGCCTTACTATACATGGTAGTAAAAAAAAAAAAAAAGCTTTACTATACATGGCCGTTTAAAAAAAATGCCTTACTATACATGGTCTTTTAAAAAAAAAAAAAACGCCTTACTATACATGGTCGTTTAAAAAAAAAAAATGCCTGACTATACATGGTCGTTTAAAAAAAAATGCCTTACTATACATGGTCGTTTAAAAACAAACAAACTCATACATGGCTGTTTAAAAAAAAACAACAACAAAAAACGCCTTACTATACATGGTCGTTTAAAAAAAAAAAAGCCTTACTATACATGGTCGTTTAAAAAAAAAAAAAAAAAAAAAATGCCTTACTATATATGGTCGTTTAAAAAATAAAAAATGCCTTACTATGCATGGTCGTTTAAAAAAAAAATGCCTTACTATACATGGTCGTTTAAAAAAAAATGCCTTACTATACATGGTCGTTTAAAAAAAAAAAAGCCTTACTATACATGGTCGTTTAAAAAAAAAAAAAACGCCTTACTATACATGGTCGTTTAAAAAAAAAAATGCCTTACTATACATGGTCGTTTAAAAAAAACAAAAAAAAAACGCCTTACTATGCATGGTCGTTTAAAAAAAACTAAAAATGCCTTACTATACATGGTCGTTTTAAAAAATAAAATAAAAAACTCATACATGGCTGTTTAAAAAAAATGCCTTACTATACATGGTCGTTTAAAAAAAAATAAAAATGCCTTACTATACATGGTCGTTTAAAAAAAAAAAAAAAACGCCTTACTATACATGGTCGTTTTAAAAAAAAAAGCCTTACTATACATGGTAGTTAAAAAAAAAAAAAAGCTTTACTATACATGGTCGTTTAAAAAAAAAAGCCTTACTATACATGGTCGTTAAAAAAAAAAAAAAAAAAACTCATACATGGCTGTTTAAAAAAAAATGCCTTACTATACATGCTCATTTAAAAAAAAACTCATACATGGCTGTTTAAAAAAAACACCTTACTATACATGGTCGTTAAAAAAAAAAAAGCCTTATTATACAAGGTCGTTTAAAAAAAAAAAAAAAAAAAACTCATACATGGCTGTTTAAAAAAAATGCCTTACTATACATGGTCGTTTTAAAAAATAAAATAAAAAACTCATACATGGCCGTTTAAAAAAAAATGCCTTACTATACATGGTCATTAAAAAAAACAAAAAAACTCATACATGGCTGTTTAAAAAAAATGCCTTACTATACATGGTAGTTAAAAAAAAAAAAAAAGCTTTACTATACATGGCCGTTTAAAAAAAATGCCTTACTATACATGGTCATTTAAAAAAAAAAAACCCTCATACATGGCTGTTTAAAAAAAATGCCTTACTATACATGGTCGTTTAAAAAAAAAAAAAGCCTTACTATACATGGTCGTTTAAAAAAAAAAAACCGCCTTACTATACATGGTAGTTTAAAAAAAAATAAAATGCCTTACATACATGGTCGTTTAAAAAAAAAAAAAAACGCCTTACTATACATGGTCGTTTAAAAAAAACAAAAAACGCCTTACTATACATGGTAGTTTAAAAAAAAAAAAAGCTTTACTATACATGGTCATTTAAAAAAAAAAAAACCCTCATACATGGCTGTTTAAAAAAAATGCCTTACTATACATGGTTGTTTAAAAAAAAAAAAAGCCTTACTATACATGGTCGGTTAGAAAAAAAAAAACGCCTTACTATACATGGTCGTTTAAAAAAAAATAAAAATGCCTTACTATACATGGTCGGTTAGAAAAAAAAAAACGCCTTACTTTACATGGTCGTTTAAAAAAAAAAAAAAACGCCTTACTATACATGGTCGTTTAAAAAAAAAAACACTCATACATGGCTGTTTAAAAAAAAAGCCTTACTATACATGGTCATTTAAAAAAAAAAAAAGCCTTACTATACATGGTTGTTTAAAAAAAAAAAAAAACTCATACATGGCCGTTTAAAAAAAAATGCCTTACTATACATGGTCGTTAAAAAAAAACAAAAAAACTCATACATGGCTGTTTAAAAAAAAAAGCCTTACTATACATGCTCATTTAAAAAAAAACAAAAAAAAAAACAACTCATACATGGCTGTTTAAAAAAAATGCCTTACTATACATGGTCGTTAAAAAAAAAAAAAAATGCCTTACTATACATGGTCGTTTAAAAAAAAAACGCCTTACTATACACGATCGTAAAAAAAAAAAATGCCTTCCTATACATGGTCGTTTAAAAAAAAAAAAAAAAACTCATACATGGCCGTTTAAAAAAAATGCCTTACTATACATGGTCGTTTAAAAAAAAAAAAAGCCTTACTATACATGGTCGGTTAGAAAAAAAAAAACGCCTTACTATACATCGTCATTTAAAAAAAAATAAAAATGCCTTACTATACCTGGTCGGTTAGAAAAAAAAAACGCCTTACTATACATGGTCATTAAAAAAAAAAAAAAAACTCATACATGGCCGTTTAAAAAAAATGCCTTACTATACATGGTCGTTTAAAAAAAAAAAAAGCCTTACTATACATGGTCGGTTAGAAAAAAAAAAACGCCTTACTATACATGGTCATTTAAAAAAAAATAAAAATGCCTTACTATACATGGTCGGTTTGAAAAAAAAAACGCCTTACTATACATGGTCATTAAAAAAAAAAAAAAAACTCATACATGGCTGTTTAAAAAAAATGCCTTACTATACATGGTCGTTTAAAAAAAAATAGAAATGCCTTACTATACATGGTCGTTTAAAAAAAAAAAAAAAACGCCTTACTATACATGGTAGTAAAAAAAAAAAAAAAGCTTTACTATACATGGCCGTTTAAAAAAAATGCCTTACTATACATGGTCTTTTAAAAAAAAAAAAACGCCTTACTATACATGGTCGTTTAAAAAAAAAAAATGCCTTACTATACATGGTCGTTTAAAAAAAAATAGAAATGCCTTACTATACATGGTCGTTTAAAAAAAAAAAAAAACGCCTTACTATACATGGTAGTAAAAAAAAAAAAAAAGCTTTACTATACATGGCCGTTTAAAAAAAAATGCCTTACTATACATGGTCATTTTTAAAAAAAAGAAAAACCTCATACATGGCTGTTTAAAAAAAATGCCTTACTATACATGGTCGTTTAAAAAAAAAAAAAATGCTTTACTATACATGGTCGTTTTAAAAAAAACAAAAAACAAAACTCATACATGGCTGTTTAAAAAAAATGCCTTACTATACAAGTCGTTTAAAAAAAAAAAAACTCATACATGGCTGTTTAAAAAAAACGCCTTACTATACATGGTCGTTTAGAAAAAATGCCTTACTATACATGGTCATTTAAAAAAAAAAAATGCCTTACTATACATGGTCGTTTAAAAAAAAACAAAAAAAAACGCCTTACTATACATGGTCGTTTAAAAATAAAATGCCTTACTATACAAGGTCGTTTAAAAAAAACCCAAAAAACTCATGCATGGCTGTTTAAAAAAAAAAGCCTTACTATACATGGTCATTAAAAAAAAAAAAAAAAAAAACTCATACATGGCTGTTTAAAAAAAACGCCTTACTATACATGGTCGTTTAAAAAAAATACAGCCTTACTATACATGGTCGTTTAAAAAAAAAAAAAAAAAAACTCATACATGGCTGTTTAAAAAAAAAAGCCTTACTATACATGGCCGTTTAAAAAAAATGCCTTACTATACATGGTCATTTAAAAAAAAAAAACCCTCATACATGGCTGTTTAAAAAAAATGCCTTACTATACATGGTCGTTTAAAAAAAAAACGCCTTACTATACATGGTCGTTTTTAAAAAAAAAAAAAAACGCCTTACTATACATGGTAGTAAAAAAAAAAAAAAACCTTTACTATACATGGCCGTTTAAAAAAAATGCCTTACTATACATGGTCTTTAAAAAAAAAAAAAAACGCCTTACTATACATGGTCGTTTAAAAAAAAAAAATGCCTGACTATACATGGTCGTTTAAAAAAAAATGCCTTACTATACATGGTCGTTTAAAAACAAACAAACTCATACATGGCTGTTTAAAAAAAAACAACAACAAAAAACGCCTTACTATACATGGTCGTTTAAAAAAAAAAAAGCCTTACTATACATGGTCGTTTAAAAAAAAAAATAAAAAAAAAATGCCTTACTATATATGGTCGTTTAAAAAATAAAAAATGCCTTACTATGCATGGTCGTTTAAAAAAAAAATGCCTTACTATACATGGTCGTTTAAAAAAAAATGCCTTACTATACATGGTCGTTTAAAAAAAAAAAGCCTTACTATACATGGTCGTTTAAAAAAAAAAAAAAAAACGCCTTACTATACATGGTCGTTTAAAAAAAAAAAATGCCTTACTATACATGGTCGTTTAAAAAAAAAAGCCTTACTATACATGGTCGTTTAAAAAAAACAAAAAAAAAACGCCTTACTATACATGGTCGTTTAAAAAAAAATAAAAATGCCTTACTATACATGGTCGTTTAAAAAAAAACCGCCTTACTATACACGATCGTAAAAAAAAAAAATGCCTTACTATACATGGTCGTTTAAAAAAAAAAAAAAAAACTCATACATGGCCGTTTAAAAAAAATGCCTTACTATACATGGTCGTTTAAAAAAAAAAAAAGCCTTACTATACATGGTCGGTTAGAAAAAAAAAAACGCCTTACTATACATCGTCATTTAAAAAAAAATAAAAATGCCTTACTATACATGGTCGGTTAGAAAAAAAAAACGCCTTACTATACATGGTCATTAAAAAAAAAAAAAAAACTCATACATGGCCGTTTAAAAAAAATGCCTTACTATACATGGTCGTTTAAAAAAAAAAAAAGCCTTACTATACATGGTCGGTTAGAAAAAAAAAAACGCCTTACTATACATGGTCATTTAAAAAAAAATAAAAATGCCTTACTATACATGGTCGGTTAGAAAAAAAAAACGCCTTACTATACATGGTCATTAAAAAAAAAAAAAAAACTCATACATGGCTGTTTAAAAAAAATGCCTTACTATACATGGTCGTTTAAAAAAAAATAGAAATGCCTTACTATACATGGTCGTTTAAAAAAAAACAAAAAAAAAAACGCCTTACTATACATGGTAGTAAAAAAAAAAAAAAAGCTTTACTATACATGGCCGTTTAAAAAAAATGCCTTACTATACATGGTCTTTTAAAAAAAAAAAAAACGCCTTACTATACATGGTCGTTTAAAAAAAAAAAATGCCTGACTATACATGGTCGTTTAAAAAAAAATGCCTTACTATACATGGTCGTTTAAAAACAAACAAACTCATACATGGCTGTTTAAAAAAAAACAACAACAAAAAACGCCTTACTATACATGGTCGTTTAAAAAAAAAAAAGCCTTACTATACATGGTCGTTTAAAAAAAAAAAAAAAAAAAAAATGCCTTACTATATATGGTCGTTTAAAAAATAAAAAATGCCTTACTATGCATGGTCGTTTAAAAAAAAAATGCCTTACTATACATGGTCGTTTAAAAAAAAATGCCTTACTATACATGGTCGTTTAAAAAAAAAAAAGCCTTACTATACATGGTCGTTTAAAAAAAAAAAAAAGCTTTACTATACATGGCCGTTTAAAAAAAAATGCCTTACTATACATGGTCATTTTTAAAAAAAGAAAAACCTCATACATGGCTGTTTAAAAAAAATGCCTTACTATACATGGTCGTTTAAAAAAAAAAAATGCTTTACTATACATGGTCGTTTTAAAAAAAACAAAAAACAAAACTCATACATGGCTGTTTAAAAAAAATGCCTTACTATACAAGTCGTTTAAAAAAAAAAAAACTCATACATGGCTGTTTAAAAAAAACGCCTTACTATACATGGTCGTTTAGAAAAAATGCCTTACTATACATGGTCATTTAAAAAAAAATGCCTTACTATACATGGTCGTTTAAAAAAAAAAAGCCTTACTATACATGGTCGTTTAAAAAAAAAAAAAAACGCCTTACTATACATGGTCGTTTAAAAAAAAAAAATGCCTTACTATACATGGTCGTTTAAAAAAAAAAGCCTTACTATACATGGTCGTTTAAAAAAAACAAAAAAAAAACGCCTTACTATACATGGTCGTTTAAAAAAAAATAAAAATGCCTTACTATACATGGTCGTTTAAAAAAAAACCGCCTTACTATACACGATCGTAAAAAAAAAAAATGCCTTACTATACATGGTCGTTTAAAAAAAAAAAAAAAAACTCATACATGGCCGTTTAAAAAAAATGCCTTACTATACATGGTCGTTTAAAAAAAAAAAAAGCCTTACTATACATGGTCGGTTAGAAAAAAAAAAACGCCTTACTATACATCGTCATTTAAAAAAAAATAAAAATGCCTTACTATACATGGTCGGTTAGAAAAAAAAAACGCCTTACTATACATGGTCATTAAAAAAAAAAAAAAAACTCATACATGGCCGTTTAAAAAAAATGCCTTACTATACATGGTCGTTTAAAAAAAAAAAAAGCCTTACTATACATGGTCGGTTAGAAAAAAAAAAACGCCTTACTATACATGGTCATTTAAAAAAAAATAAAAATGCCTTACTATACATGGTCGGTTAGAAAAAAAAAACGCCTTACTATACATGGTCATTAAAAAAAAAAAAAAAACTCATACATGGCTGTTTAAAAAAAATGCCTTACTATACATGGTCGTTTAAAAAAAAATAGAAATGCCTTACTATACATGGTCGTTTAAAAAAAAAAAAAAAAAAAAACGCCTTACTATACATGGTAGTAAAAAAAAAAAAAAAAAGCTTTACTATACATGGCCGTTTAAAAAAAATGCCTTACTATACATGGTCTTTTAAAAAAAAAAAAACGCCTTACTATACATGGTCGTTTAAAAAAAAAAAATGCCTGACTATACATGGTCGTTTAAAAAAAAATGCCTTACTATACATGGTCGTTTAAAAACAAACAAACTCATACATGGCTGTTTAAAAAAAAAAAACAACAAAAAACGCCTTACTATACATGGTCGTTTAAAAAAAAAAAAGCCTTACTATACATGGTCGTTTAAAAAAAAAAAAAAAAAAAAAATGCCTTACTATATATGGTCGTTTAAAAAATAAAAAATGCCTTACTATGCATGGTCGTTTAAAAAAAAAATGCCTTACTATACATGGTCGTTTAAAAAAAAATGCCTTACTATACATGGTCGTTTAAAAAAAAAAAAGCCTTACTATACATGGTCGTTTAAAAAAAAAAAAAAGCTTTACTATACATGGCCGTTTAAAAAAAAATGCCTTACTATACATGGTCATTTTTAAAAAAAGAAAAACCTCATACATGGCTGTTTAAAAAAAATGCCTTACTATACATGGTCGTTTAAAAAAAAAAAAAATGCTTTACTATACATGGTCGTTTTAAAAAAAACAAAAAACAAAACTCATACATGGCTGTTTAAAAAAAATGCCTTACTATACAAGTCGTTTAAAAAAAAAAAAACTCATACATGGCTGTTTAAAAAAAACGCCTTACTATACATGGTCGTTTAGAAAAAATGCCTTACTATACATGGTCATTTAAAAAAAAAAAATGCCTTACTATACATGGTCGTTTAAAAAAAAACAAAAAAAAACGCCTTACTATACATGGTCGTTTAAAAATAAAATGCCTTACTATACAAGGTCGTTTAAAAAAAACCCAAAAAACTCATGCATGGCTGTTTAAAAAAAAAAGCCTTACTATACATGGTCATTAAAAAAAAAAAAAAAAAAAACTCATACATGGCTGTTTAAAAAAAACGCCTTACTATACATGGTCGTTTAAAAAAAATACAGCCTTACTATACATGGTCGTTTAAAAAAAAAAAAAAAAAAACTCATACATGGCTGTTTAAAAAAAAAAGCCTTACTATACATGGCCGTTTAAAAAAAATGCCTTACTATACATGGTCATTTAAAAAAAAAAAACCCTCATACATGGCTGTTTAAAAAAAATGCCTTACTATACATGGTCGTTTAAAAAAAAAACGCCTTACTATACATGGTCGTTTTTAAAAAAAAAAAAAAAACGCCTTACTATACATGGTAGTAAAAAAAAAAAAAAACCTTTACTATACATGGCCGTTTAAAAAAAATGCCTTACTATACATGGTCTTTTAAAAAAAAAAAAAACGCCTTACTATACATGGTCGTTTAAAAAAAAAAAATGCCTGACTATACATGGTCGTTTAAAAAAAAATGCCTTACTATACATGGTCGTTTAAAAACAAACAAACTCATACATGGCTGTTTAAAAAAAAACAACAACAAAAAACGCCTTACTATACATGGTCGTTTAAAAAAAAAAAAGCCTTACTATACATGGTCGATTAAAAAAAAAAAAAAAAAAAAAATGCCTTACTATATATGGTCGTTTAAAAAATAAAAAATGCCTTACTATGCATGGTCGTTTAAAAAAAAAATGCCTTACTATACATGGTCGTTTAAAAAAAAATGCCTTACTATACATGGTCGTTTAAAAAAAAAAAGCCTTACTATACATGGTCGTTTAAAAAAAAAAAAAAACGCCTTACTATACATGGTCGTTTAAAAAAAAAAATGCCTTACTATACATGGTCGTTTAAAAAAAAAAGCCTTACTATACATGGTCGTTTAAAAAAAACAAAAAAAAAACGCCTTACTATACATGGTCGTTTAAAAAAAAATAAAAATGCCTTACTATACATGGTCGTTTAAAAAAAAACCGCCTTACTATACACGATCGTAAAAAAAAAAAATGCCTTACTATACATGGTCGTTTAAAAAAAAAAAAAAAAACTCATACATGGCCGTTTAAAAAAAATGCCTTACTATACATGGTCGTTTAAAAAAAAAAAAAGCCTTACTATACATGGTCGGTTAGAAAAAAAAAAACGCCTTACTATACATCGTCATTTAAAAAAAAATAAAAATGCCTTACTATACATGGTCGGTTAGAAAAAAAAAACGCCTTACTATACATGGTCATTAAAAAAAAAAAAAAAACTCATACATGGCCGTTTAAAAAAAATGCCTTACTATACATGGTCGTTTAAAAAAAAAAAAAGCCTTACTATACATGGTCGGTTAGAAAAAAAAAAACGCCTTACTATACATGGTCATTTAAAAAAAAATAAAAATGCCTTACTATACATGGTCGGTTAGAAAAAAAAAACGCCTTACTATACATGGTCATTAAAAAAAAAAAAAAAACTCATACATGGCTGTTTAAAAAAAATGCCTTACTATACATGGTCGTTTAAAAAAAAATAGAAATGCCTTACTATACATGGTCGTTTAAAAAAAAAAAAAAAAAAAAACGCCTTACTATACATGGTAGTAAAAAAAAAAAAAAAGCTTTACTATACATGGCCGTTTAAAAAAAATGCCTTACTATACATGGTCTTTTAAAAAAAAAAAAAACGCCTTACTATACATGGTCGTTTAAAAAAAAAAAATGCCTGACTATACATGGTCGTTTAAAAAAAAATGCCTTACTATACATGGTCGTTTAAAAACAAACAAACTCATACATGGCTGTTTAAAAAAAAACAACAACAAAAAACGCCTTACTATACATGGTCGTTTAAAAAAAAAAAAGCCTTACTATACATGGTCGTTTAAAAAAAAAAAAAAAAAAAAATGCCTTACTATATATGGTCGTTTAAAAAATAAAAAATGCCTTACTATGCATGGTCGTTTAAAAAAAAAATGCCTTACTATACATGGTCGTTTAAAAAAAAAAAAGCCTTACTATACATGGTCGTTTAAAAAAAAAAAAAACGCCTTACTATACATGGTCGTTTAAAAAAAAAAATGCCTTACTATACATGGTCGTTTAAAAAAAAAAGCCTTACTATACATGGTCGTTTAAAAAAAACAAAAAAAAAACGCCTTACTATACATGGTCGTTTAAAAAAAAATAAAAATGCCTTACTATACATGGTCGTTTAAAAAAAAAACGCCTTACTATACACGATCGTAAAAAAAAAAAATGCCTTACTATACATGGTCGTTTAAAAAAAAAAAAAAAAACTCATACATGGCCGTTTAAAAAAAATGCCTTACTATACATGGTCGTTTAAAAAAAAAAAAAGCCTTACTATACATGGTCGGTTAGAAAAAAAAAAACGCCTTACTATACATCGTCATTTAAAAAAAAATAAAAATGCCTTACTATACATGGTCGGTTAGAAAAAAAAAACGCCTTACTATACATGGTCATTAAAAAAAAAAAAAAAACTCATACATGGCTGTTTAAAAAAAATGCCTTACTATACATGGTCGTTTAAAAAAAAATAGAAATGCCTTACTATACATGGTCGTTTAAAAAAAAAAAAAAAACGCCTTACTATACATGGTTGTAAAAAAAAAGAAAAAGCTTTACTATACATGGCCGTTTAAAAAAAAATAAAAATGCCTTACTATACATGGTCGTTTAAAAAAAAACCGCCTTACTATACACGATCGTAAAAAAAAAAAATGCCTTACTATACATGGTCGTTTAAAAAAAAAAAAAAAAACTCATACATGGCCGTTTAAAAAAAATGCCTTACTATACATGGTCGTTTAAAAAAAAAAAAAGCCTTACTATACATGGTCGGTTAGAAAAAAAAAAACGCCTTACTATACATCGTCATTTAAAAAAAAATAAAAATGCCTTACTATACATGGTCGGTTAGAAAAAAAAAACGCCTTACTATACATGGTCATTAAAAAAAAAAAAAAAACTCATACATGGCCGTTTAAAAAAAATGCCTTACTATACATGGTCGTTTAAAAAAAAAAAAAGCCTTACTATACATGGTCGGTTAGAAAAAAAAAAACGCCTTACTATACATGGTCATTTAAAAAAAAATAAAAATGCCTTACTATACATGGTCGGTTAGAAAAAAAAAACGCCTTACTATACATGGTCATTAAAAAAAAAAAAAAAACTCATACATGGCTGTTTAAAAAAAATGCCTTACTATACATGGTCGTTTAAAAAAAAATAGAAATGCCTTACTATACATGGTCGTTTAAAAAAAAAAAAAAAAAAAAACGCCTTACTATACATGGTAGTAAAAAAAAAAAAAAAGCTTTACTATACATGGCCGTTTAAAAAAAATGCCTTACTATACATGGTCTTTTAAAAAAAAAAAAAACGCCTTACTATACATGGTCGTTTAAAAAAAAAAAATGCCTGACTATACATGGTCGTTTAAAAAAAAATGCCTTACTATACATAGTCGTTTAAAAACAAACAAACTCATACATGGCTGTTTAAAAAAAAACAACAACAAAAAACGCCTTACTATACATGGTCGTTTAAAAAAAAAAAAGCCTTACTATACATGGTCGTTTAAAAAAAAAAAAAAAAAAAAAATGCCTTACTATATATGGTCGTTTAAAAAATAAAAAATGCCTTACTATGCATGGTCGTTTAAAAAAAAAATGCCTTACTATACATGGTCGTTTAAAAAAAAAAAAGCCTTACTATACATGGTCGTTTAAAAAAAAAAAAAACGCCTTACTATACATGGTCGTTTAAAAAAAAAAATGCCTTACTATACATGGTCGTTTAAAAAAAAAAGCCTTACTATACATGGTCGTTTAAAAAAAACAAAAAAAAAACGCCTTACTATACATGGTCGTTTAAAAAAAAATAAAAATGCCTTACTATACATGGTCGTTTAAAAAAAAAACGCCTTACTATACACGATCGTAAAAAAAAAAAATGCCTTACTATACATGGTCGTTTAAAAAAAAAAAAAAAAACTCATACATGGCCGTTTAAAAAAAATGCCTTACTATACATGGTCGTTTAAAAAAAAAAAAAGCCTTACTATACATGGTCGGTTAGAAAAAAAAAAACGCCTTACTATACATCGTCATTTAAAAAAAAATAAAAATGCCTTACTATACATGGTCGGTTAGAAAAAAAAAACGCCTTACTATACATGGTCATTAAAAAAAAAAAAAAACTCATACATGGCTGTTTAAAAAAAATGCCTTACTATACATGGTCGTTTAAAAAAAAATAGAAATGCCTTACTATACATGGTCGTTTAAAAAAAAACAAAAAACGCCTTACTATACATGGTAGTAAAAAAAAAGAAAAAGCTTTACTATACATGGCCGTTTAAAAAAAATGCCTTACTATACATGGTCATTTTTAAAAAAAGAAAAACCTCATACATGGCTGTTTAAAAAAAATGCCTTACTATACATGGTCGTTTAAAAAAAAAAAAAATGCTTTACTATACATGGTCGTTTTAAAAAAAACAAAAAACAAAACTCATACATGGCTGTTTAAAAAAAATGCCTTACTATACAAGTCGTTTAAAAAAAAAAAAACTCATACATGGCTGTTTAAAAAAAACGCCTTACTATACATGGTCGTTTAGAAAAAATGCCTTACTATACATGGTCATTTAAAAAAAAAAAATGCCTTACTATACATGGTCGTTTAAAAAAAAACAAAAAAAAACGCCTTACTATACATGGTCGTTTAAAAATAAAATGCCTTACTATACAAGGTCGTTTAAAAAAAACCCAAAAAACTCATGCATGGCTGTTTAAAAAAAAAAGCCTTACTATACATGGTCATTAAAAAAAAAAAAAAAAAAAACTCATACATGGCTGTTTAAAAAAAACGCCTTACTATACATGGTCGTTTAAAAAAAATACAGCCTTACTATACATGGTCGTTTAAAAAAAAACAAAAAAAAACTCATACATGGCTGTTTAAAAAAAAAAGCCTTACTATACATGGCCGTTTAAAAAAAATGCCTTACTATACATGGTCATTTAAAAAAAAAAAACCCTCATACATGGCTGTTTAAAAAAAATGCCTTACTATACATGGTCGTTTAAAAAAAAAACGCCTTACTATACATGGTCGTTTTTAAAAAAAAATGCCTTACTATACATGGTCGTTTAAAAAAAAATGCCTTACTATACATGGTCATTTAAAAAAAAAAAAAACTCATACATGGCTGTTTAAAAAAAATGCCTTACTATACATGGTCATTTAAAAAAAAACAAAAAAAAACGCCTTACTATACATGGTCGTTTAAAAAAAAAAAATGCCTTACTATACATGGTCGTTTAAAAAAAACAAAACAAAACTCATACATGGTCGTTTAAAAAAAATGCCTTACTATACATGGTCGTTTAAAAAAAAAAAAAACTCATACATGGCTGTTTAAAAAAAAAATGCCTTACTATACATGGTCGTTAAAAAAAACAAAAAAAACATTACTTTACATGGTTGTTTAAAAAAAAAAAAGCCTTACTATACATGGTCGTTTAAAAAAAAAAAAACGCCTTACTATACATGGTCCTTTAAAAAAAAACGCCTTACTATACATGGTCGTTTAATAATAAATAAAAAAAAGCCTCGTTTAAAAAAACACAAACAAAAACGCCTTACTATACATGGTCGTTTAAAAAAAAAAAGCATTACTATACATGGTTGTTTAAAAAAAAAAAAGCCTTACTATACATGGTCGTTTAAAAAAAAAACCCTCATACATGGCTGTTTAAAAAAAACGCCTTACTATACATGGTCTTTTAAAAAAAAAAAATGCCTGACTATACATGGTCGTTTAAAAAAAAATGCCTTACTATACATGGTCGTTTAAAAACAAACAAACTCATACATGGCTGTTTAAAAAAAAACAACAACAAAAAACGCCTTACTATACATGGTCGTTTAAAAAAAAAAAAGCCTTACTATACATGGTCGTTTAAAAAAAAAAAAAAAAAAATGCCTTACTATATATGGTCGTTTAAAAAATAAAAAATGCCTTACTATGCATGGTCGTTTAAAAAAAAAATGCCTTACTATACATGGTCGTTTAAAAAAAATGCCTTACTATACATGGTCGTTTAAAAAAAAAAAAGCCTTACTATACATGGTCGTTTAAAAAAAAAAAAAAACGCCTTACTATACATGGTCGTTTAAAAAAAAAAATGCCTTACTATACATGGTCGTTTAAAAAAAAAAGCCTTACTATACATGGTCGTTTAAAAAAAACAAAAAAAAAACGCCTTACTATACATGGTCGTTTAAAAAAAAATAAAAATGCCTTACTATACATGGTCGTTTAAAAAAAAAAAAAAAAAACTCATACATGGTCGTTTAAAAAAAAATGCCTTACTATACATGGTCGTTAAAAAAAAAAAAAACATTACTTTACATGGTTGTTTAAAAAAAAAAACGCCTTACTATACATGGTCGTTTAATAATAATAAAAAAAAAGCCTCGTTTAAAAAAACACAAACAAAAACGCCTTACTATACATGGTTGTTTAAAAAAAAAAAAGCCTTACTATACATGGTCGTTTAAAAAAAAAAAACCCATACATGGCTGTTTAAAAAAAACGCCTTACTATACATGGTCGTTTAAAAAAAAAAACCATTACTATACATCGTTGTTTAAAAAAAAATGCCTTACTATACATGGTCTTTTAAAAAAAAAAAAAAACGCCTTACTGTACATGGTCGTTTAAAAAAAATGCCTTACTATACATGCTAGTTTAAAAAAACAAAAACGCCATACTATACATGGCCATTTAAAAAACAAAAAAAAACAACAAAAAAAACGGCAGGTCGTTTAAAAAAAATAAAAATGCCTTAGTATACATGGTTGTTTAAAAAAAAAAAAAAAAGCCTTACTATGCATGGTCGTTTAAAAAAAAATGCCTTACTACACATGGTCGTTTAAAAAAAACATGCCTTCCTATACATGGTAGTTTAAAAACAAAAAAAAACTCATACATGGCTGTTTAAAAAAAAAATGCCTTACTATACATGGTCGTTAAAAAAAACAAAAAAAACATTACTTTACATGGTTGTTTAAAAAAAAAAAAGCCTTACTATACATGGTCGTTTAAAAAAAAAAAAACGCCTTACTATACATGGTCCTTTAAAAAAAAACGCCTTACTATACATGGTCGTTTAATAATAAATAAAAAAAAGCCTCGTTTAAAAAAACACAAACAAAAAAGCCTTACTATACATGGTCGTTTAAAAAAAAAAAGCATTACTATACATGGTTGTTTAAAAAAAAAAAAGCCTTACTATACATGGTCGTTTAAAAAAAAAAAGCATTACTATACATGGTTGTGTAAAAAAAAAAAAGCCTTACTATACATGGTCGTTTAAAAAAAAAACCCTCATACATGGCTGTTTAAAAAAAAACGCCTTACTATACATGGTCTTTTAAAAAAAAAAATGCCTGACTATACATGGTCGTTTAAAAAAAAATGCCTTACTATACATGGTCGTTTAAAAACAAACAAACTCATACATGGCTGTTTAAAAAAAAACAACAACAAAAAACGCCTTACTATACATGGTCGTTTAAAAAAAAAAAAGCCTTACTATACATGGTCGTTTAAAAAAAAAAAAAAAAAAATGCCTTACTATATATGGTCGTTTAAAAAATAAAAAATGCCTTACTATGCATGGTCGTTTAAAAAAAAAATGCCTTACTATACATGGTCGTTTAAAAAAAAATGCCTTACTATACATGGTCGTTTAAAAAAAAAAAAGCCTTACTATACATGGTCGTTTAAAAAAAAAAAAAACGCCTTACTATACATGGTCGTTTAAAAAAAAAATGCCTTACTATACATGGTCGTTTAAAAAAAAAAGCCTTACTATACATGGCCATTTAAAAAACAAAAAAAACAACAAAAAAAACGCCAGGTCGTTTAAAAAAAATAAAAATGCCTTACTATACATGGTTGTTTTAAAAAAATAAAAATCGTCTTACTATCCATGGTCGCTTGAAAAAAATAGAACTCGTCTTACTATACATGGCCATTTAAAAAAAAAAGCCTCATACATGGCTGTTAAAAAAAAAAAAAAAAAAGGCCTTACTATAGATGGTCATTTAAAAAAAAAAAAACGCCACATCATTTAAATAATAATAAAAATGCCTTACTATACATGGCTGTTTAAAAAAAACAAAAACAAAAAAAACGCCTTACTATACATGGTCATTTTAAAAAAATAAAAATCATCTTACTATCCATGGTCGCTTTAAAAAAATTTTAAATCGTCTTACTATACATGGCCATTTAAAAAAAAATGGCTCATACATGGCTGTTTAATTTTTTTTTTTTAAATGCCTTACTATACATGGTCGTTAAAAAAAAACAAAAAACGCATGGCTGTTTAAAAAAAAAATGCCTTACTATAGATGGTCGTTTAAAAAAAAAAAAAAAAAACATACTATACATGGTCGTTTAAAAAAATAAAAAACGCCATACTATACATGGTCGTTTAAAAAACAAAAAAAGAAATGCCTTAGTATACATGGTCGTTTAAAAATAAACAAACAAATAAAAACCGCCATACTATTCATGGCTGTTTAAAAAAATAAAAATAAAACAAAAATAATTGTATTTGTACTAACGAGTTGCCCAAGCAGGGGTTTGAACTCAAATCTTCCAATGTGTTAACCAAGTGCTCAAACCGCTGACCTCACTTGTCAACATGTACACGTGTTTGGGAGTGAAATGCAAAGTATTCAACGTTTTTGGGTTTGTGAATTGCTCATTTAAAACTTTCAGTCATAAATGGTCAAACAAAAAAACTCTTGTGAAGATATTTTGTGTGAAATTATTACAAAGAACAACTTTAACGAATTTATACAATGACTACTATGTGAAATCAAAGTTGTGCTAAAACATTTCCTAAGCAGGAAATGAACCATGTTCTCCCACAGGCCAATCCATTGGTTTAACCACTCAACTATCATGGACATGGAGGTGGCTGTGACAATGTATGATATTGTATTTAGTAGTCAATTGTGTAAGGTGAAGCTATGGATTAATTTTGAAAAAAAGTTTGTCAAATGACATTTAACGCAATAGATGTTAACTTGTATAATGACTATTCTGAAATTGGGTGAAAAAAAAAAAAAAAAAAAGGTGCTCCAGTCGGGGTTTGAACCAGCGCACCACTGGTATGGCTGTCTTTGCAATGGACCTGGTTCAAGCACTTAACCCCATGAGCTAACCTGAATGACCATGAATCAGAGCGAATTGGCGTATTTGTAATTTTTTTGGGGCTTTTTTTTATTTTATTTTTTTTAAACAGCCATGTATGAGGCATTTTTTTTTAAATGGCCATGTATCGTAAGCGTTTTTTATTTTTTTAAATGACCATATAATTTTGAAGGCATTTTCTATTTTTTTTAACGACCATGTATAGTAAGGCATTTTTTTTTTTTTAAACAGCCATGTATGAGGCTTTTTTTTTTTTTTTTTTAAATGGCCATGTATAGTAAGGCGTTTTTGTTTTGTTTTGTTTTTTTAAACGACCAGGTATAGTAAGGCATTTTTATTTTTTATATTTTTTTAACAGCCATGTATGAGGCATGTTTTTTTTTTTTTAAATGGCCATGTATAGTATGGCGTTTTTTATTTTTATTTTTTTAAAACTACCATGTATACTATATACGAAGGCGTTTTTTTTTAACGGCCATGGATAAGGCTTTTTTTTTTTAACAGCCTTATATAAGGCTTTTTTTTTTTTTTTTAACGACCATGTATAGTAAGGCATTTTTTTTTAATGGCCATGTATAGTAAGGCATTTTTATTTTATTTTTTTTTAACAGCCATGTATGAGGCATGTTTTTTTTTTTTTAAATGGCCACGTATAGTAAGGCATTCTTTTAAAAAAAAAATTTAACAGCCATGTATGAGGCATTTTTTTTTAAACAGCCATGTATAGTCAGGCGTTTTTTTTTAACGACCATGTATTTTTTAAGGCATTTTGTATTTTTTAAAACGACCATGTATAGTAAGGTTTTTTTTTTTTTTTTTTTTAAACAGCCATATATGAGGCATTTTTGTTTTTTAAATGGCCATGTATAGTAAGGCGTTTTTTTTGTTTTTTTCAACGACCAGGTATCCATCCATCCATCCATTTTCTTGACCGCTTATTCCTCACAAGGGTCGCGGGGGGTGCTGGTGCCTATCTCAGCTGGCTCTGGGCAGCAGGCGGGGGACACCCTGGACTGGTTGCCAGCCAATCGCACGGCCAGGTATAGTAAGACTATTTTTATTCTTTTAAACAACCATGTATAGTATGGCGTTTTTTATTTTATTTTATTTTTTAAACTACCATGTATACTAAGGCGTTTTTGTTTTTTTACGGCCATGGATAGTAAGGATTTTGTTTTTTTAACAGCCATATATAGGGCTTTTTTTTTTTTTTTAAATGGCCATGTATAGTCAGGCGGTTTTTTTTAACGACCATGTATTTTTAAACTACCATATATACTAAGGCTTTTTTTAACGGCCATGTATGAGGCGTTTTTTTGTTTGTTTTATTTTAAACGACCAGGTATAGTAAGACGATTTTTATTTTTTTTAAACAACCATGTAAGGCTTTTTTTTTTTTAAACGACCATGTATAGTATGTTTTTTTTGTTTTTGTTTTTTTTAAACGACCATGTATAGTAAGGCATTTTTTTTTTAACAGCCATGTATGAGGCATTTTTTTTTTTAAATGACCAGCTATAGTCAGGCGGGGTTTTTTTTAACGACCATGTATTTTTTAAGGCATTTTTTAAAACGACCATGTATAGTAAGGCATTTTTTTTTTTTAAACAGCTATGTTTGAGGCATTTTTTTTTTTTTTTTAAATGGCCAGGTATAGTAAGACGATTTTTATTTTTTTAAACGGCCATGTATAGTATGCCGTTTTTTTTTATTTTTTTTTAAAACGACCATATATACTAAGGCTTTTTTTTTTTTATAACAGCCATGTATGAGGCATTGTTTTTTTTTTTTAAATGATCATGTATAGTCAGGCGTTTTTTTTTTTAAACGACCATGTATAGTATGGCGTTTTTTATTTTTTTCAACGACCATGTATATTTTAAGGCATTTTTTATTTTTAAAAATGACCATGTCTAGTAAGGCTTTTTTTTTTTTTTTTTAAACAGCCATGTATGAGGCTTTTTTTTTTTTTTAAATGACCATGTATCGTAAGGTTTTTTTTTTTTTTTTTTTTAAACGACCAGGTATAGTAAGACGATTTTTAGTTTGCGTTTTTTTTTATTTATTTTTTTTAAACTACCATGTATACTAAGGCGTTTTTTTTTAACGACCATATATAGTAACGTTTTTTTTTTTAAACAGCCATGTATGAGGCATTTTTTTTTTTTTTTTTAAATGGCCATGTAGTCAGCCGGTTTTTTTTTAAACAACCATGTATAGTATGGCGTTTTTTTTGTTTTTTTTTAACGACCATGTATAGTATGTTCTTTTAATTTTTATTTATTTATTTATTTTATTTTATTTTTTTAACGACCATGTAAGTAAGTATAAGTTTAAGTATATAGTAAGGCATATTTTTTTTAACAGCCATGTATGAGGCATTTTTTTTTTTAAATGGCCATGTATAGTACGGCGTTTATTTTATTTTTTTTAAACGACCTTGTGTAGTAAAGCGTTTTTTTGTTTTTTTTTAAACGACCAGTAAGGCTTTTTTTTTTTTTTTTTTTTAACGACCATGTATAGTAAGGCATTTTATTTTTATTTTTTTTAAACAGCCATGTATGAGGCATTTTTTTTTTTAATGGCCATGTATAGTAAGGTTTTTTTTTTTTTTTTTCTTTTTTAAACGACCTTGTATAGTAAAGCGTTTTTCTGGGGTATTTTTGGGGGGATTTTTATTTTTTTAAACGACCATGTATAGTATGTTTTTAAAAAAATTTTTAAACAACCATGTAAGGCTTTTTTTTTTTTTTTTTTAAACGACCATGTATAGTATGTATAGTAAGGCGTTTTTTTTTTTTTTTTAAACGACCAGGTATAGTAAGACGATTTTTATTTTTTTAAACGGCCATGTATAATATGGCGTTTTTTTATTTATTTTTTAAAACGACCATATATACTAAGGCTTTTTTTTTTTATAACAGCCATGTATGAGGCATTGTTTTGTTTTTTTAAATTATCATGTATAGTCAGGCGTTTTTTTTTTTTAACGACCATGTATATTTTAAGGCATTTTTTATTTTTTTAAATGACCATGTCTAGTAAGGCTTTTTTTTTTTTTTTTTTTAAATGGCCATGTATAGTACGCCGTTTATTTTATTTTTTTTAAACGACCTTGTATAGTAAAGTTTTTTTTTTTTTTTTTTTACACGACCAGTAAGGCTTCTTTTTTTTTTTTTTTTTAACGACCATGTATAGTAAGGCATTTTATTTTTTTTTTTTTTTAAACAGCCATGTATGAGGCATTTTTTTTTTTTTAATGACCATGTATAGTAAGGTGTTTTTTATTTTTTTAAACGACCAGGTATAGTAAGACGATTTTTAGTTTGCGTTTTTTTTATTTTTATTTTTTAAACTACCATGTATACTAAGGCGTTTTTTTTTTTAACGACCATATATAGTAACATTTTTTTTTTTTTTTTTTTTTAAACAGCCATGTATGAGGCATTTTTTTTTTAATGGCCATGTAGTTAGGTGTTTTTTTTTTTTTTTTTTTTTTTTTTTGTTTTTTTTGTTTTTTTTTAAACGACCTTGTATAGTAAAGCGTTTTTTTTGGGTATTTTTGGGGGGATTTTTATTTTTTTTAAACGACCATGTATAGTATGTTTTTTTAAAAAAAATTTAAACAACCATGTAAGGCTTTTTTTTTTTTTTTTTTAAACGACCATGTATAGTAAGGCTTTTTTTTTTTAAAAGCCTTACTATCTTGCATCATCTATCTTACATGTCATTTAAAAATATATACATATATATCTTACATCACGTTATTAAGTCTTACTACATATATCATGCCATTTTTAAAGTCTTAAAAAAATCGTCTCTTAAAATGTCATGTAATTTTAAAAAGTAGTGTAACTATCCGTCTTTTTCAAAATATAACGTGTATAATATATAAATATATTATACACATCATGCAATCTAAAAGAATGTTACTATATATAATTTCATCTTAAAAAAAAATGTCTTCCTCCCTGTCATTTTAAAAAGGCTTACAGCATGCAATTTAAAAAGTTTGAAACCCTTGCATGATTAAGGAACAAAAACTGTTCTGACAAATATAAAAGGCCAGAAAAAAATCCATATCATAATTGTGACCATATTACATAAAATCTTAGAACAAAAGGATTAACACTGTCCAAAAAAAATGTGAAATCAGCCATCCTTACATACTTTTGACAGAAATTGCAAACAGCAACAGCTCAAGTGTATTCCCACACAAAAAGTACTCACAATTATTACGTTAACAGATTGGGAACATGCGACTTATTAATTGGATGTGTTGCGTTGATGCAGTGATCCTTCCATCATGTGTGACCTGGACTGGACAGAAGAAGAGCAGGCCGTGCTTATTGACAACATCAACCGGCGACTCACTCCACAGGCTGTCAAGATCCGAGCAGGTGACAATTTAAAAAAAATAATAAAAAAAAATAAAAAAATAAAAAAAATAAAAAATTAACATTTACCCACTGGGTGTTCACCAGTAGGATCTACTTTTGTCTGTTCGCTTGGCATTATTTAAAAAAATAAATAAAATAAAAAGATCTGTGTCAGAAATCTCATTTCACAAAATCAACACATTTAAGCCATCACGAAATTGGGGGCTTGACAAAGTCAACAAAAACTACCAGTAGTATAAAACAAATCATTTTTATTGAAATGTTCACCAATACAAAAAAGAAATGGAGAGTATCTTAACTGTAACATTGTCCTGTAGTAGTTTTAACAAATGTCTTGAGGTGACATGAAATCCATTTAGCTGCAGGTGTTAAATTAAGCTAACCACATTTAGAAGGACACGTTGAAGGCAACCCTGCTCTATTCATTTGCCCACAACTAAAAATTCAAGTAAGCTTTTAAAAACAAGCAAATGGTCATTGGAAGGATTATTTTTTTAACCAAAGAATGACATTTACAACCAAGATGGTGAGCAATGACTCTCCTAAATTTATGATACATTATGATTTAAAAAAAAAAAAAAAAAAAAAAAAATAATTCCATCATTTGGAGTTATTTTACCAAACCAATCTTCTTGGCTTCAGTTTCATAGATGAGTAACCGCCACATCTTTACGATGAACACTTCAGCCTCTTCATCAAGAACCTACAAAAAGTTGCCAATAATTAATTTGATGCAAAACAAAAAATGTCCGCCCATGAAAATGACTCACCATAGCGACGTCGTCCAAGATGCCCTGCGGGGTGCCGTGAGCCATCACCTACGGAGGAGACACAAGCGTGAGACGAGTGCCATCCACGAGACATCTGGTGCTTAAGTCACCCAAGGTACGAGATTGATACCTTGGAGCAGACAAAGTCCACTAATGTTGGCTCCTCCTCTCCGATGTACTCGATGATCTTTTTATTGATCCACGGCCTCACGTGTCGTTCCATTAGCGCCTGCGGAATAACAAGCATGTCACGGCGTGACTATCATGAAGTAAGTACTTTTTACTTCCTGCTTACCGTAGGGCTGCTTTATTATGGGAAAAATAATAATCCTGATTATTCAAAAGATTATTTATTTTTTGGTACAAAACAAGAAAATGTTCTAAGCATTTAAAAATATTAAGACCAATTAAAAAATAGATACAATTATGTCAGTTCCTTTTGGACAAAATAGAATTTCTAATATATATTCATAATATATATTTATTTATGTTGGCACTTATTTTTTGGTACAAAACAAACTAAACATAAACAATATTTTTAAATTGAAAAAGGTGCACATGTATAAATTCAAACAACTAAAAAATTACTATTAATCTTTTTTTATGATTAAAATGATTTTAGAATTGTGGAGTGCAATAATTGAAATGGAATTTCGATTAATTGCACAGCCCTACAATATTTAGTCACTGTTCTTCCCTCAATCTTCCATTGGATAAATACATTAGAATATATATATAGATACTAAACTAAATAAAACAAAGCATTTAAAAATAAAATAATATAAACTAATAAATATAATAAAGTCAAAACAAAATAAAAGCCCGATGATTTATTTTTTGGTGCAAAACAAGAAAATGTTTAAATGTTAAAAAAATAAATAAATGAATAAATAAATAAATAAACACTAATTATGCAAGTTCCTTTTGGATGAAACAAAATGTATTAAATTTAATTTTATAACTTAAAAAAGGTGCAAATGTATAAATTTAAATTAAAAACATTTTTTTTTTTTTTTTTTTACGATGTTGATTTTGTAATTGTGGCGTGTCATGATTGAAATCATAATTGAATTTGGATGAATTGCATGGCCCAAGCTTACTGTGTCCACCATGGACCAATCCAGCGGGTACGAGAACAAATCGGGCTTGGCGGTGGGAATCTTTTCGATGAGGCTCTTGATGTGTTTGCGCTTCTCCTCCGAGTTGGGCCCCTTGGCGCTGTCCGCCGCCAGGCTCTTGTCCTCGTCGTAGTCCAGCGGCACCAGCTTCCTCTTGCGCGGCTGCTCCTCCGCCTCCTCGTCGTCGAACTTGCCGAAGACGCTGTCGACGGGCAGCTTCTTCCGCTTGCCCGCGTTGGGCTGACCGGGACTTCCGCTCGCACCTGCGTTGGGGAAACGCACATGTTCATTTCCTTCCGCTGGCTTTCCTCGCCGATTTGTCAACTCACCCAGTTTGAGGCTGAGTCCAATCTTGGGTCGGTTCTCGTCCTCGGGCAGCTTGTTGGGGGGCGAGTTCTCGTGCGGGATGATGATGCCGCACGGCGACTCGTTGCCGGGCGTGTCGGGTGAGGCGTTGCCGCTGGCCGACGACACCGAGGGCGCCGCTGTGATGGGCCTCATGGTGGGCTTGAGGCAGGGTTTGACTTCGGGGTTGTCTTCCTCCTCCGCTTCCTCATCGTCGTAATCGTCGTCTTCGCCCTCCTCGACTTCCTCTGCCTCCAAGCGGGCGGGGTGCGGACGGTGCTCCGGTCGGTCGTAGCGGCCGCCGTGGTTCTCCCTGCGGTCCGCTCGGTGGGCCCTGTGCCGCTGCT
The DNA here is from genome assembly GCF_051991245.1 of Festucalex cinctus. Lineage (NCBI taxonomy): Eukaryota > Metazoa > Chordata > Actinopteri > Syngnathiformes > Syngnathidae > Festucalex > Festucalex cinctus. Next base: position 14,526,810 of record NC_135431.1, read on the forward strand.
CCCGGGGCTCCTCGGGCTCCGGCTCTTGGACGACGGGAGGCCGTCTATAACGCTCCTCCTCTTCCTCCTCCATCTGGACCAATAGGATGCGCCGGAGGAGAACACGAGTGACATGGATCAACGTGACCTTCGGCGGCAGCACCCGCGCGCGCTCACTCGCAGATTCTCTCGCACGCGGTGAAGTGAGATGATGTGAGAGATGAGCGTTTTACCCTGCGCAGCTCCGCGTCCGGGTCCGGGTGTCCCTCGTCGAGCAGCCGCTGTCGGATTTTCTCCAGCTCCTCCCTTTCTCTCTTCCTGTCGCGCTCATCCGCCTCCTCCTCCTTCTCTCGGTCGCGGAGGCGCTTCTGCAGTGCGCTGCCCCTAGTGGCCGCATAGAGCAGTGACATGCTTCAGAACAATGACTGCAGTTTTTTTTTTTTCGTTTTTTTTTTTTTTTTTGCTCCATGTCTGCCACCCAAATGTAAATGTAGGTCATGGATTGTTTGAGTTTAAAAAAAATCAATTTTTTTTTAATTAAATTAAAATCATTTTAGTATTATTACAAATAATATAAAAAAAAACTCCTGAAAGAGTAAAATCCCCCAAAAATAAATAAATAAAACAGAAAATGTCCCCACAATACTTTTGTGGTGTTTATAGAGCTTTATTTAAAAAAATAATAATAATAATGAACCAAAAAAACAAAATACTTAAGAAAATAAAATTCAAAATGGTCTCACTTGAAATTGTGCTCACTGGTGATTATGAGACTTACTCTGTTGACTTTCATGACACCTACCAGTAGTATTTGGGGTCATCTCTGTCATCGTCGTAGTCTGCCAGGAACTCTTTTAGCCGTTTGCCTTCCTTCCCCTGACAGAAATGGCAAAAAAAAAATTGCTAGCATTTTCCAAAAGCATCATGCCAGGGAGAAGAATGTGAAATAAGAGCAAATACAAAAAACTTCAACGAGTGTTGGGATGATTCATCACCAAATGACTTTTTGAAAATCAGTGTCAGCTATTTGATTTGACTAAATTGCGACCTCTTGTGGCACACAACTGCATGGCACCGATTAACCGGGAATCCAAAGTATCCAGGTGGGCTATAATCACTGAACGGATTTTCCGAGGGGAGAAGGAGAAAGACCCAAGTAGACATTTTGATTTCAGCAGAGCCGAGTAACAAAATCCCTCTCACCATCTCTCGCCGGCGCTCGTCTTCTCTCTCGGCATCTTTGGCATAATCCCGCGCCTTCTTCCTCTCCCTGAGCTCCCAGTTTTTTAAGCGCTATGAACAAAATGGTGCCAGGTGAGCCACGACAACAACCAAAGAAGCATCATCTCGAGTCCATTTCTACCTCCTGATAGGCCGCTTCTTTGTCTCGGAGCTTCCTCTCCAGCCTCCTGCGTTCGTGCACGTCATCTTCGTCGTCTTGCTCTCGTTTCTTTTCGCGCTCTTGGTCCCGACTCTTCTCCCTGTGGCAAGCAATAATGGTGGCTAAACATTAACACTGGGCATTTTCACGTCGGGGTGAACTCAGAGGCGTAGCTTGCCATCAGGAAAGGTAGGCAATTGGGGCCAACAGATTTGACACAAACCACGTATCCTTCACATTAGAAGTGCAGCAATGGTAACTGACCATCACTATTAATGGCTGTATTTTCAGTTACTTTGGGCATTTTCACTGAGGGGTGTACTCACTTTTGTTGGCTTTGAGGGAGCACTGGTTACCCTCATTTAATAAGGTTTAACCCTTATTTAAATCATGAAATAAATCATCGTTGTTTCCTGCCCATGCGTTTAAAAGCGAACTTTTCACCTTACCTGGAGTGGCTGCGAGCAATACTCTTGTCTCGGCTTCGGTCCCTCTGCCACTCTCGCTCTCTGGTCCTGCGCTCGCGGTCTTTGTCTCGGTCGCGCTCGCGCTCTCGCTCCCTCTCCCGTTCCCTCTCGCGCTCCTTCTCCTTCTCGCGGTCTCTCCGCTCCCTTTCGCGCTCGCGCTCCTTCTCCCGCTCGTGCTTCTCCCGCTCAAACTCCAGGCGCTCCTTCTCCCGCTTGTCCTTCTCCTCCTCCCTTTTCTGCAGGGGAGGAAAGCACAGCGAGGTTTAGAGGAGCTGGTCGGAGTGAGGCGAGCGTTTGCACTCAACTTGCTTAAGACGTTTCCAGACTGCGACGACAGACGAGTTTTCGTATGCGCTTACTCGTCCATGCAAACGGCTACAAATCCTCAAGCTTACTTGCGCTATAGACAGTATAAAATTTAGAGTAGACGTAACTACAAAATACATACGAGAAACAACAAGGGGGGAGAAAAAAAAAAAAGGCGCCGCAATAGAAAAAGCTTAAGCGTGCCTCTCTCAGCACAAGGAAATACAAAAACAAAGAACAGACGTCAGTCTTTGCTTGAACTTGTTGTTCGGGACTTACAGGTGATGAACTATGGACTCAGCCCTTCGCTGCCCCTATAAGCCTTTTAACAGTTAGGCCTGGGAGGAAAGCAGGTTACACGGTATACACGTTATGTTCTTTTTTTTTTTGGTTTACTTCAGCATCATCTACACTTTTTTTTATTTCATTTTGCATTCTGATAAAATCAGGAACATTTCTGCACAGATCAATGAAAAGTATTGTAGAAACTGTCTTACCCCCTTGCAGAAGTCTACGGCAGCTCTTGGCGACCCCCAGACGCACACGAGCACACACACACACATATATATAAAAATACACAAATCAACTCTGCCTTTAACAGCATTACACACAAGGCTTTTGATGGGAATCTGGTTACTCAAGAAAGCAGCATCCAGAATGAGTGACACACGATCTGCTGCCAAGCTGTGATGGACAAGCCTTGGGTCTAATGCAGCGCTAGCACGGATAAACACTGGAAGTTGCTGTAGCAACACATTTGCTATTATTTTCGTGATATCACACCAGAATCTGCTTACTGTATACTACTTACCTCTCTGGAATACAGGAACAATAATCTAACTCAGAAAAATAAGTTAACATTGTGAGTTGTAATTTTGCATAAGTGGCAGAACGCTGGATGGGTGTGTCGTTTACAAGACATGTTAATAGTTTACAACACTTATTTGTGGCATTTTAGCATAAACTACTAATGTTAGGTTTATTTTAAAACTGATTTAGAATTAGGATACATTATTGTTGTCTGAACATTTTGCACAGGAATTATTTTTGAATAAATGAAAGCTTTACAAAATGTTTGTTGGGTTTATTCGATTAAAAACATAATCGTCCTGAATCAGAGAAAGAAATAGAAAAAAATATATATTTGGAGATTTTATTTTTTTGCCATATCGCCCAGCCCTGATTTCATAATACTTCGTACAGCAATTCAATAAAATATAAACTATAGTCATTTATTTGCATTGATTGTTTACTAATTGAACAGCTTACCAATTAAATGTCTGCTACTTTCTAAACTTCAGTAAATAAACAACCCTGGTGTTCACTAACTTGAGATGCCGTATAATAATCATAATCATGTAAAAACGTACATCTTACCTCTATCCAGTACTTTTCACAGTTGATTAATGAATGCCATTGGTAACTAGTTGGTAAGATAACAGTACACCAAATATGTCATGTTTTAATGGTCTTTTCAACTTTCTTGGTTTCAACGACTGATTTAGGCAAATCACTTAACAAAAAAAACAAAATCAGCCCTCCTAAAATGTCAAGGCTGAGATTCTATCAGCTTGAAACCTCGACTTGCATGCTCAGTTTAACTTTAACACTAAGGCAGAGCGAGCCAGGCACTGACAGACAAACGATGGAAACACCTCAAAACGTCACCACATGCAGAGGCACGTACCTTCAAAGTCTTCAGATCACTGTGCTGCTGTGAAGAAGGGCACCCCCCTCTCTCATGAGCCCGTACTTAGTCATCATATTCAAGACTACGGCCACAGTGACTGCGGCGGTTACAAATAGGTTTGTGCTTTCAACATAAGCGTCATGATTAAAACAACAGTTTACAGAAGACTCGCAAAGGCTCACGCACTCTTCGGCCGTCGGGGTTGCCACTAATGGGCACAAGATGTTGGCGAGAAGGTTGGTCAAACGGGGCCAAAGTGCAGTGCAGTTGCCCCCCTGCGAGACCTCAAGAGGGGGGCACCCAGTTGATATAGAAAATAAAGGAAGGCTCATACTTACATCCTATCCTCGAAACTTTTTCCAAAGCTCTGAGATTCATCTTGCTTTAGTCACCATATGATCACTATCATAATGGTGGGGTTTAATCAATAGATTAGCTTTTAAGTAACTTTTCATCGTCTCCATGCATTGTTTGTGTGTGTGTAAAAAATGCAAAATCTATATGTCACTGCTAAATAGATTCACTACACAATTCTTTGGAGGTGGCTCAACATTAAAGATGAAATGTTGCATAAGTGTGAAGCAAATTAGTGCCATCCAATTCCTGAATATTGGTCAAATGTGTCAACTGTTTGTGAGTGTGCAAGCTACATGATCAGCTGCTGTCCAAACAACCTGTAATGTCAATTCGAGGATCAAAAAGGTGATTTTACCTTGTGAGTGTCTCGAAATTTACTAATCTCTCTGGTAATCAGGTCTCTCTTGTCATCCTCCATATCGATTGTGTTCAAGTCATCCTGTGGATTCAAGCAAATATGTCATTCGGTGCATTGTTTTTTACGCTAGAAGTCTTCAAGATGGGCTTGTCGCACCTCATCTTTTCGGTCCTTTCTTCTTTTTCGCCGCAGGGAGTCTTCATCCGGTGAAGGCGCGCTGAGCTCTTCAGCGTATTCCCTCATCAAGCCATCAATGGCACCTTGGACGACCTGATCCTTTTTCTTGGTCTCCTCATCCAAAACCTCCTCTTGATCTTCTCCATTTTCTGCGTCTGGTTTCTGGTAATAAAGACATCTTAAAGTAAAAACTGAAGCATCATTTAATACAACAACAACAAGATTACAATAAGACAACAACATTCCTACCCCATTAGCACTCTTCTTCTTAGCCTTCCACTCATCTAGTTGTGCTTCAGTTTTAGGATCCACTCTGACAAGAAGGTTTTTGTCCCCAATGTGCATGTCGTGAAGCAGCCGCAGAGCTCGTAGCGTGGACTCTGGTTCTTTGTACTCACAAAACCCAAATGCTGCCAAGAGATGAACGGAATAATATTTAAAAAGTCCAGCTGACTGACATGTTACTTAAAACACAGCCTGATAAAGCTTTTGTATCAGTAAAAGTTTGCCAATTTCCATATCCTTAAAAGTTGGGGTGGTGGTGGGGGGTAGAAAATTCATCATTACCTTGTAGCTTGCCTGAGGCTCCCTGAACTCTTTTCCAGCTCAAAACTATTCCACACTTCTGTAACAATGACACAAACAGACCCCAAGAACAAATGAGTTTCACAACATCAAATGCAGCCATATACAGTACATACATAGGTCAGATGGCATTGTTATTAATGAATAAATCATAAAACCCCTCGATTACCGCTAGCAGCTGTCGGATGAGCATGTCTGAGGCTTTTTCAGAGATGTTTCCCACAAACACTGTGGTTGTGGGGCCAGCCTCTTCATCTTTGGTTCGCAGGAGAGCGTCCTTCCTATGGACCGGAGGTTTGCTGACCACAGGCAGAGACGACACTATTACAGGGCTGGGCGTCATGATGCCCATGTGAACTGGGATCATCGGCGCTCCTGCAATAACAAAGCAGTGCATTACTGTCTGTATTTAACATTGTTATGTAAATGCTGTAATTGATTCAGTACAAGCATGTGAATCCTTTGGGGTCTTACCTGCAGGGAAGCCAGCATACTGAGGGGGTAACCCAGGAGGGGGTAACAGTGGCCGGTTTAAATGTGGGGGGAATGACATCGTGGGTCTAACTCGGACCGACCTGATGTGGAATAGTGACAAAAATGTTTTACTCAGAATATTGAACAATGAAACTTAAACGACCACTGAAACTTTACTGTTTACTGTCGTCGTTCAAAGACCCAGAATCACAAGCTAACAGTTGCGAATCGTGCTAGGGAAATAAACCAGTAGTTAGGTGTCAAAGTCCAATGCTTGAGTGAAAGCAGACATCGCGTCTCTTTCAGCTTTCGTATTTCTTTACAAAAGTGGTCATAACAAGAACGAACTCGACTGCGGCGAGGCCAATCAAAAGGTGAAGCGACCATAACCACGCGATATTACCTGGCATGGATAAATAGGCTAAGCTACTATCTGCTAATAAACGTTGCCAGTCTGGCGTTTGAAAATAGCCCAATAGAAGACAACAAGCATATACCTACCCCGAAATATTCCGTGCCTTAATGTACTAACACGACTAAAAGTTGGCTTTAAATGTATAAGGCTTTCAAAAACTGTTAAATCTGGATTAGCACACTAAATAGCTGCCGGCCCGCTATTACACAAACGCAAGCACATATCGAGAAGCAGAGCAGGAGCGCGTGGTTGTTATTCAGGAATGTGGCCGGCGGGCGGAGCTACAATTAGTTCCTTTTACTACTCAACGGAGAGCAGCAATTGTATTTGAACAAATCGAACAAACCTCGCGTGGCCGAGTAGGCTAAACACGCTTATAAATGTATTATGTCGTAGTCTGTGATGTTTGTGCATGTTTATGTACAATAAAAGGTCAGCCGCAGAGCTGGGAAATACTTGTTCATTAATGGCCATTTTAAAAAACATTTAAATTGGGAAATTGAAGCATTACATGCGCCCGGAAGTGTGGATTCGAGGATGTTTGTGACGTCATTTGATTAGTCGTCGTTCAGAAAATCAACATGGATGCCATTGCATGATTTTATTTTTTTGTTGATTGTTATTTGTTGTTGACATTGTGGCTTGAAATTTCGATTGTATATATTACATTGTTCAAAAAAATAAAAAATAAAAATCAACATGGATGTCCACCGGAATGCCAACAAACACAATCGTATGCTTTAACTAAATATTTTTGGCATAATCAGTTTACATGTTCGCATCAAAACAAAGATCATACGTAATTTTTATACGCAATCATTAAAGAATTACGTCACAGATACACGCGTTTTTTGTCCGCCCTTTAACGGTGCTGCAAAACAAGTGTTGCGCTGTTCGTTCTATAAAAACAAATTGTGCACCTTAATTAGAACGATATTTGCCCATCTGTAGAGAAAAGTTTTGAGTGCACCGTGAGTATTTCCTATGGTATTTTAAAAATTCATAATGAATTCAAGTTTAGTATCTAATGACACTTAAAACAATGTTCGCTGAAAAACATTAAAATACAGTAATCAAACAGGAAATAAATTAAGTCATTTGATGTTTTGAGCTATTTAGGACATTTATTGAAGCATTAATTAATCAGATATTGTCTTTTTTGCTGTTGTATCCTTGCACTCAAAACAAAAATGGAGCACAAGGTTGCCATGGTGTTTGTATTATTAGTTTGTGGCAGCTGTGTAGCGAGGGCTGCAGTTGACAAGATTTGTGACGTCACTTCAGGCGCGGGTTTTGTTTTTTTGTTTTTTTTTCATTCTAGAAAGTGCTGGAAGAAACGCAGCACAACCTCTTCATTCCCAGTATCCCTGCGTCCGATTAAAAAGGCCCTGGTGTTTTTGTCGATGTATTCCGATATAAACAACGTTATGACAAATTAACTTTGAGTAAATTTCTTTTGATAATTAAAACATGTTTATTTCGATAATGTGCGTCGAAAATATTTAAGGACTAGTATGCCCTCATAAAACGGTCTCGAATGCTAAATCATTCGTGCTGCCACAAGATGGCAGCAATACATGCAACACGTATGACTGTGCACAACTGCACAAGGTTATATGTAGGCGTACTGAAGATAATCAATATTATTACAGTATTATATAGTTAGTATAATTTCAAAGCAGACGTACTTTAATAAGTACTAAATTGCACGTCAACATGATGTAAAATATCCCATATACGTTGGTTCTCGGCCTTTAAAAATTTCAACACGTCATATGTACATGTGAGTTAATTTTATATTATTTTGCGTGCATGTACAAAGAAGCACTAAAGTCCTTTCTCTATGACTTTTCTCTGTAAAACATAACGAAAAAGACATGTACACATTCAATGGCACATAGCGCACCGCGGATGGATACGAGTTGCACATAGTCGAAACTCATGTGTATAAAGATTCCGGTCTATTGAAAGGAAGTCCTTTTCTTTTTCCCAGCAATCAGAGAGCAGAGGGGGACATTTACTTGTTTGCATTTTATTCAAGAAAAGCCAACACAACAAACAAGGTTGGTGCACACACTTTCGATCGTGGTCGTTGTTAGTGTGACATAATTATTTTTCGGATTTGCGACGTTTTTCGTGCCAATGTGATGCGAGTCCCCAGAGTCACGACGATAACATGAGCATCGTTTGTCTAAGTCTTATTTCTGTCTTAAATGGTAATAAATATGCGCGATATGCTGTCATATGTTGTTTATTTGGCGTTTTGACGCATTGTCTGGCTGTGTTAAGGATGCAGCAATGCAGCTCGAGGTTGGGTAGAGGTTTGATTGCATAAAAGCAGGTGGGGTGGTTTTGACGATGGTCGTGATATTTAGCTAATATTTTAGCTCACTGGAAGGTCATAATGGAAACGCTCAATTAATCAAAATGGCGACACTTACGTTATTAAAATCAGCAATTGTCATTTTTTCATAAATGTTAACAGTAATTTGCATAATTGTAAATCCTCAACCGTCTGTGTCGATTGTTAGTCAAATTGATGTTAAATTTCAATCAGTCGTTTAAGGAACGCTGTGTCGAATTACAAAAAAAGAAAAGAAAAAAAAAAGACGCTACTAAAAAGAAAATGTGGCGTATGTGTCGACTTTACGATATCCGTGCTTTTGTGTGGCTTCCGGTTAACTGTACCTGCTCAACGACATGAACACTTTAAATTGTGCGTGTTGTCGGTGAACCGTGGCCACGCATCTCGTGTCGTTGGGGGATAAAATGGTTTATTTGGAGTTTTTCTGTGTAAGCACGTGCTTGCCGGGAGCCATTGTCTGTGGCCGCCATGTTGGTTAGAGACTACTTCCGCCATCTGCAGCACACGGGCGACTGCCTTTAAAAGTTTAAGAAACCTTTTGAACTATGCTTTACTGCATACATTAAGTTTATACTATTTCATTATTTTTTTAGTATTATGAAAACTCATATGAATTAAATTTAACACTTTCTCTTCATTGTGCAGATGCCTGAAGAAATGCAAGAGACTGAGACCTTTGCCTTCCAGGCAGAGATTGCTCAGTTGATGTCCCTGATCATCAACACCTTCTACTCCAACAAGGAGATCTTCCTCAGGGAGTTGATCTCCAATGCCTCTGATGTAAGTCTGACAGGTCTTGAGAGTTCAGAGTTGGGTGAATTCATTGGCGCGGTAACGTTGCCGTTTTAATTCCATCAGGCTTTGGACAAAATTCGCTACGAAAGCTTGACTGACCCGACCAAGCTGGACAGCGGCAAGGATCTGAAGATTGACATCATTCCCAACAAAGTCGACCGCACCCTCACCATCATCGACACTGGCATTGGCATGACCAAGGCTGACCTGATCAACAACTTGGGAACCATCGCCAAGTCTGGCACAAAGGCCTTCATGGAGGCCCTGCAGGTAAATAAAATAAATTTGTTATGTATTGATAAAATGTTAGACCAATTAAATTTCAGATGAAAGCTCAACTTTTGAGTTATATTAGTCTTAACTGGTCATTGTGGATGTAGACATAAAGGAAATTTTAAATCCAGCAATTTTCAAATCTTGAATATTGGCAATATTTAACTTTTGTAAGTTCATGTAAACTTGCGTATAAAACCCGATTTTAAGACCCCTAAGTTAGCACTTTTTAACGCAAATTAAATTTTACTTTCATTTTTCTTCCAGGCTGGAGCTGACATCTCCATGATTGGTCAGTTTGGTGTCGGTTTCTACTCCGCCTACCTTGTTGCCGAGAAAGTGGTCGTCATCACCAAGCACAATGACGACGAGCAGTACGCCTGGGAGTCCTCCGCCGGTGGCTCCTTCACAGTCGCCGTCGACAATGGTGCGTTGTCCAAATCGTGGCGCGCTGGAGTAAGAAACTCGTTGGAACGTGGTGAATTCATGGTTGTGCAACTCTCTGCAGGAGAACCGATTGGCCGCGGAACAAAGATCATCCTGCATTTGAAGGAGGACCAGACAGAGTACATCGAGGAGAAGAGAGTGAAGGAAATTGTCAAGAAGCACTCACAGTTCATTGGCTACCCCATCACCCTCTTTGTAAGTATTGCTAGCTTGTTTTGCGCATATTAAGTGACGCCACACTCTAAATTGAACCGGCTAATGTGGCGGCTAGGTGGAGAAGGAGCGCGACAAGGAGATCAGCGACGATGAGGCCGAGGAGGAAAAGGCTGAGGAGAAGGAAGAGAAGGAGGAGAAGGAGGAAGGCGAGGACATGCCCAAGATCGAAGACGTCGACGAGGATGAGGAAGATGAGGCCAAAGACAAGGACAAGAAGAAGAAAAAGAAGATCAAGGAGAAGTACATCGACCAGGAGGAGCTCAATAAGACCAAGCCCATCTGGACCAGGAACCCCGATGACATCACAAACGAGGAGTACGGCGAGTTCTACAAGAGTCTGACCAACGACTGGGAGGATCACCTGGCTGTGAAGGTAATGATCGCTGCCAATTTATTTTTCACGAGTTCCCTTGCATGAGACTTGGAAATAAAGTGTTGGTCGTGTGCTCCTTGCAGCATTTCTCGGTGGAGGGTCAGCTCGAGTTCCGGGCCTTGCTCTTCATTCCTCGCCGTGCGCCTTTCGACCTCTTTGAGAACAAGAAAAAGAAGAACAACATCAAACTGTACGTTAGGAGAGTCTTCATCATGGACAACTGTGAAGAGCTCATCCCAGAGTACCTCAGTAAGTTTGCTCTTCGAACGAGCATCACAGGGGTTGACTGGGCCATTCGGGTTTTTGAGGGACAGAATGTCCATTTGTGTTCCCCGGCAGACTTTGTCCGTGGCGTGGTGGACTCTGAGGACCTTCCCCTCAACATCTCCAGAGAAATGCTGCAGCAAAGCAAGATCCTGAAGGTCATCCGCAAGAACATCGTCAAGAAGTGTCTCGAGCTCTTTGCAGAACTGGCCGAGGACAAGGAGAACTACAAGAAGTTCTATGAAGGCTTCTCCAAGAACATCAAGGTTAGCTAGTCAAAAAATGTTAAATGAATATAAATTGTGGGCGATTTTTAAGTAGTAGTGAGGTTTTTGACAAAATGGGTTATTTGTCTTTAGCTGGGCATCCATGAGGACTCCCAAAACCGTAAGAAGCTGTCAGAGTTGCTCCGCTACCACAGCTCTCAGTCCGGAGATGAGACCACCTCCCTCACAGAATACCTCACCCGCATGAAGGAGAACCAGAAGTCCATCTACTACATCACTGGTCAGTCTTCCGCTAAGGCTTAAAGATCATATTTTGAGGCTTGATTCTGATATTTTTTTTTTAACTTGAAATGAATTCTTCCAAAGGTGAGAGCAAGGACCAGGTGGCCAACTCTGCCTTCGTGGAGCGCGTTCGCAAACGCGGCTTCGAGGTCCTGTACATGACGGAGCCCATCGACGAGTACTGTGTGCAGCAACTGAAGGAGTTTGATGGCAAGAGCCTGGTGTCCGTCACCAAGGAAGGCCTGGAGCTCCCAGAGGATGAGGAGGAGAAGAAAAAGATGGAGGAGGACAAGGCCAAGTTTGAGAACCTCTGCAAGCTCATGAAGGAGATCCTGGACAAGAAAGTGGAGAAGGTAGGAACCGACAGAATTGTGACAAATTTTACGTTTGCTGAAGCATTTGGACTTCAACTGCAGTTTTGTTACAACAGGTTCCTAATTGAACATTACTTGTAATCTGGTGAGTCCATCCTGCGGCGTTTTGATGAGTTCCGAATGCTGTTTGACAACCTAACTTGTGAATGTTGCTTAACATTGCCTGGGTTGAACATTTTGGTTTTACATAAGAACATGAAATCAAGCAATTACCAAAGTGGATGCGACTTACCCTGATAAGTCTTGCTGTTTTGAAAATCGCATACCTGAAGTGCCATCATCCTCCCCGCCCAGGTGACCGTTTCCAACCGCCTGGTGTCGTCGCCCTGCTGCATCGTGACCAGCACGTACGGCTGGACGGCCAACATGGAGAGGATCATGAAGGCCCAGGCCCTCCGGGACAACTCCACCATGGGCTACATGATGGCCAAGAAGCACCTGGAGATCAACCCCGAGCACCCCATCGTGGAGACCCTGCGGCAGAAGGCCGAGGCCGACAAGAACGACAAGGCTGTCAAGGACCTGGTCATCCTGCTGTTCGAGACCGCCTTGCTGTCCTCCGGCTTCTCCCTGGACGACCCCCAGACCCACTCCAACCGCATCTACAGAATGATCAAACTCGGACTTGGTAAGAACATGCAGAGTGATGGTGGGAGTTGCGTTCCAGACAAGCCAGATTTTAGACTCGACACCAGATATAGATTTTGCTTTTGTTTGAATATCTCCCAACTCGTGCTTGCTTTGTCCCTCAGGTATCGACGATGACGACGTCCCCACAGAGGAGACCACTTCCACATCTGCCCCAGATGAGATCCCTCCACTAGAAGGCGACGGCGAGGATGACGCTTCACGCATGGAAGAAGTCGATTAAACAGCCCCCTCCCCCTTCCAGATTTCTATCACTCGGTCTCACGTTTCTATTGTTCATCCTTTAAACTGCAGTAACTTTAAAAAATAATCATTCATGTCGTTTGGTGGACCAGTGTTGCTCTTGTTGTAGAGCGTTTATCTGCAAGACCCTCCTTTTTAAAGAGAAGCAGTTTGTTTTTGCTGTAAAGTTGGTGGTAACCGCACATTTTGTTTTATTGAGTACCCTGTTGCACTGAGTTTTAAAATGGAGTAAACATGGGAATGGTACATTCCATTATCAGGTCTGGTGACGGTTTGGGTGAGTTCTGATCATGGGCAACACTGCATGCTGCATGGAGAAAGAGGACTGACTAAGATTCCTTTGCCTGAGTCCAGGCTTGTCTGTATTCAAGTATTGTTTTGCAAAAAATTAAACCTGCAATAAATACTGAACTCGGTCTGGCTTTTCTCTTCACTTGATTGTGCTATTCCTCTATTAGCCACTAGGTGGGCATCTTGTACTGTTTGAGGGCAGTCACCTTGAATGTATGTTGCAACTGGGGGGACAAAAATTAAGTCAAATTGAGTGTGACTGAAGTTATCCTTTTGATCATGGTTGAGTACATTGGCTTTTAAAAGACCTTTTTTCACAGCTTGACATTTGAAATGGGAAACTGTACAATCATCTGAAAATGTCACTAGTTCCCTTGAGTTTTGCATTTTCTCACACTGTACAGCTGCAGAGGTGGTGGAAATGACCTCGCCTCTGTGGGAGTGTCCTTGAGCTTATTCATTTTAGTTATTGCAATGAGGAAACTAGTTACCAACCTGCACATTTGAGCTAACATTTTTAGCTACACTGAGTCAAATGGATGACAATTCTTTGAGACATAGTCCACTTTTTTTTTTTTTTTTACATGTTCAGTTATAAACCCACAGTCTTAATTGCAAAAGAAAATTATAGAAATAGTGAATTTCATGTATTTAATGAATCTACATCCTGGAATATGAGCTTCACTTTCTTTGAACTAACATGTTCCTTAAGCCAAGTGTGTACTGTGTAGTACAGCTAATAAAAATTCATAAAGCGTGCCTACAGGCTTCCCATCTGGCAGTGAAACATTCACCCTGTTTGACTTTTCTACATCTTGTGGAAACTTAACTATTATCAAACACTACTACCCACAAATGTGCTAATTTGGTGAGAGGGGGTTCCTCAGGGTTTCATCAGTGGGCTGCGTCGCACCTTTTGGTGACCTTTGCGGCCTGTTGCTTCAAAGTCTGGAAATGATGCTTAAAATGGTGACCGAGGGTACAGCTACTTACCATGTGAAGATTCCAAACAGTTAGCTTATCTGTTGCTATTTCATTATGAAACTGTTCTATATTTTACAACACAGTTTCATTCAAATAAAGCTAACCCTGAAAATTTGACATGCCAGCCAGGAAATTCTGACTCGTGAGCAGCTGTATGATTGACAAAGAGGGCGTGAAACGAGTTCCCGCACATGACAGTCAAAACGCGGCCTTTAGGTTGATGCACAGTGAATCATACGTGTTGAGGTTTATGAGTCACACAAGGGTGGGTTTAAACTGCTAAAACAGAAGAAAAAAAAGAGAACACGTAACTATCACACTTCCGGGATATCAATTTTGAGCCTAACAGCATAGTCATTTTTTTAACTTTCTGTCACAATATCAATAAAAAACAAAAACACCAATGTGTTCAAGTTAATAACTAGACATTTGTTTAATTTGTGTTATTTTATCTTCCAAACATTGACCTAGGAAATTAAGCTATTACGGTACGCTAGCTAAAAATAAGAAATCGCAGGTACTGGCCTTCTAAATGTAATTTCCTGTTTAATGAGTCTATAATGAGTCTGAGTCTTCTTACCCACGCCACAGTTTTTTTTTTTTAAATATTGTAACGTGCCAATTCCCAACAAAACTAATCTTATTATGCAGCAGGCTTAGAACCCCGTTCCTTATAAATGAAAACGAACACCACTATGCATTATTGTGTATTTTATTATTAATTCACTTACCATAACTGTATTAACCCATGAATGTGTTTATGAGGGTCATTCCCACTTATTCACATGGAGAAGTTGAACACAGGATGCAGTGCAAACGACATGGTGGATATAAACAACTTTAAAGATATATTAATGATTTGATGGTGTGATGTGAAGACATTTTAGAAAGAAAAATAAAAGGGTATTAAAATTAATGTGGCAGCCAAAAAAAAAAAAATTCCTTGCAGCATGTCTTTTGGTCAGATCAAGTTCCCAATATTGAATTCTGAAATTCTGGAATTAAGTGTTCAAGCTAAATGTGCCGTTTCCGAGTACAAAAGACACAAAGGCCACTCGCTCGCCATATGGGAAGCACATCTGGCAATTGGGAAACAAAGACGTAACGTTTTTATGATGTTGACCATCTTTTTTTCAGCGTTCATGTCTTTAACTGCTTTAGCCATAAAGCTCACAAAGTGTTCGGGATATTCCACTTTCAGGTGGAATTTCAGGATGAACTTAAATGCAGTTCAAACCTTTCCTAATTAGAAATTTTAAACATACACCTGTTCACTTTAGGAGTGTGACGATATATCGATATTGCGATAAATTGTCTCCCGATAGATTATCGATACACCTATGTGATATTTGTAGTTATATATAGCCACTATAAAGGCCATTGTTCATTACTTATTGAGCAATTACTTGGCGGGCCGCTAGGGGGAGCACCTCATAAGAGTGACGGGGAAATGGACAGAAGCACAGAAGTCTTCAGGCAAGAAGACTCAAGAGCTTACTTTTACTTGTGTAAGACATTTATCTGTCCAGCAACTGCCTCAATTTTGCATACGTTTCTCTGAAAAATGTGTATTTTAATCTTCAATTTTAACACCTATTTTATGTTTCAACTTTGTGAAACACACAATTTCTGAGGAATATTATGTATTTAATAATATCTTATATACTTTTGCAATGTTACACACAAAAAAATTGTCAGTTTAGAAAATGAAACAACGGGGAACCGCACGAATGCTATTTTTAACCGCAAGGCCACGTGACTTCAGCACCTTAACTTATCAGGAAGTGGGTCAAAAAGAAGCTCGCTCATTGAAGAGCCATGCAAATAGTGCTTATGTTCTCGTTTATCTTTGCAAAAACAACATGTCGAGTAAACACAGCTGTTATGGAACTTCCAGACACTACAATCGTCCACGTATGAAGGACGTATTCTTTATTCGTTTCCCGAAGCCAAAAATTCAGAGTCCTAAATGTGAACGGGGATCAACTTGTGCGGACGTCCAAAAGAGCAGTTCAACGGCAGCGAAATTAAGCCTTTCACCTTCATATGTAGTAAACGTTTTGTTGGGGGGCATGCATGCATGCTACTAGATGACAAGGGGCATATGGTGGTAAAGGAAGGATAGTTTGTTGAAACTGGAGAATGTCAGTGTCAGTTGCTTAGGACGATGTTTTGAAGGGGAGGGGGGGGAAAAAAAAAAAAAAAAAAAAAAAAAAAACTACCTGTGGATCAGTTCCTCGTCTTTTCTTATGACGTCTATGCCAGTGAATTTGACAACAGGGATATCATTCTCGGACAGAATTAGTATATTTAGCGCAGCAGACATCTCGCTAGTAGACTGTTTACATTCATTCTAGCATGACTAGCCCGAATATTGTAAATATTAATTAAGTGTGGAGACACGTATCGTGCGGTTCCTCATTGAATATGTAACTGACTGACAAAAGTGTTTAAGAAAGACACATTTGTTCACAAAAAGTTGTCTCTGTTAAGTCATTTGTATTTGTTTAAAAAAAAAAATACACTAAAGTACCCACTTGCGAAGAGGACACCAGTTTGATGAATATTGTGTTTCCGTGATGGTACAAAAAGAAACAATTTTCTCATTGAAAAAAAAAATCGGTTTATGTCTTGAGTAGTTTTATCGTAGATTATCGTGGATTTATTACCTGACTAATATATTGATAATTGCGGTGTTGTCATACCGTGAGATAATCGTTATCGTGAGCCTTGTATTGCATATCGTATCGTGAGCTACCCAGAGGTTCCCACCCCTAGTTCGGGCCACATAAAATGATGCAGCGGGCCGGAACTGGCCCCAGACCCTTGGATTTGACACCACTCGAACTCAATTTTCCTGTGCATTTTTGGTTTATCCTGAAATTTCTCCCAAAAGATGAATATGTAACTTTTTATGGAGTAAGATTTCTCAGTAACTAGCAATGGTGGTTTCAAGGGATACTTGACTCATTGAACAATTCGGGACAATTCGGAGCGCCCAATTAACCTGCCATGCATGTCTTTGGAATGTGGGAGGAGACCGGAGTACCCGGAGAAGACCCACGCGGGCACTGGGAGAACATGCAATCTCCACCCAGGAAGGCCGGAGCCTGGACTCGAACCCGAGTCCTCAGAACTAGGAGGCAGATTTTAAAGGTACTAATTGTACATAAAAAAATAATGAAGTCACCATATTAATTATAGACAAAATATTCATAGTTGTAACTTTTTACTGCTGAAAATGGCTCAATGAGTCAAGTATCCCTTTAAAAGAAAAGAACATCGTGTGACTGAAACAAGGCCGATTGTGAAACAGCTTCAAAATCTCATGAACCGTTTGGAGGCACAAAAAAACAAAACATCCCTTTCAGTACCAAACAGACACGAAAACAAAGGACGCGAGCCATTTAAAAAAAAAAAAAAAAAAAAAAAAAAAAAAAAAAGCACCACCGAAAACGTGGCCTCAGTCCTTCAGTTTGCCGCAAACGCTACACCTTCTGCGGCGGCGCCTGCCGCCGGCCCGCCTTCGCCCGACCGCGGGCGTACACGCGCAGGAAGAGCGCGAGGAACACCACGCCGACGCCCACGCCGCCCACCGGCGTGACGGCGTGGCCGTACAGGAAGCATGAGAGGAGGATGGCGAACGCCTGCCGCAGCGTCATGATGATGGTGAAGACGGCGGCGCCGAAGCGGTTGATGGTGTAGAAGATGAAGAGCTGCCCGCACGCCGAGCACACCGACAGCAGCACGGCGTGGACGGCGAACTCCGAGTGGCGCGTCATGAACGCCAGCGAGTCGAAGAAGGCGCCCTGCTCCAGCAGCGAGAAGACGGTGAAGAGGCACGAGAACAGGTTGACGCCGAACATCATTTGGACCGAGGACATCTTGTGTTTGAAGAGGTTGTCCTGCCAGTTGGACGTGAAGCTGTCGAAGACGATGTAGCCGCCCAGTATGAGCACGCCGCTGAACGTGGTGACGGTGGACGGGCGCTTGTCGGAATCGCCGCTGGACAGCAGGAACATGCTGACGCCCAGCGAGATCAGCGCCGCCGTCAGGTACTCCCAGTACTCGTAGCTCTTCTGGGAAACTATCTTGCCCATGAGCATGACGGGAATCACCTTGGAGGCCTTTGCCAGGACCTGCGTGGGGAAGCTGATGTACTTGAGCGCCTCGTACTGGCACCAGCTGCTCATGATGTTGGAGAGCGAGGCGAACGAGTACTTGTACATGGGCGTGCTGTGGCGCGGCTGCTTGAACAGCAGGCACCACAGGCCCGACACGCTCAGCGCCAAAATGCGGTTCATGAAGACCAAAAACTGAGAGTCCTTGAATCGCTCGCCGCCTTCCTCCGGGGTGGAGGCGCCGTAGGATCGGGTCATGACCCGCTCCTGCAGGACCCCCCATGTCAGGTACGACGCCTGGCACACCAAAACAGCCAAGTGAGCGCAAGGTGGGTGGGGACTAAAAGGGGGGGGGGGCTGAATATTACATCAAATTCAAGTGGACATTGCAACTCATTTTGGATTTCGGTACCTATGCATTTTATTTATTAGAGCTGTCGCTATCAAATATTTTTAGAATCCATTATTCAATCGATTAATCAGATTAATTTCAACTTTGCATTAAAGTGTATTACAAAAGCATTTATTTTCCCAGATTACCATTTATTGACCAGTGATTGGTGTTTAGTTCTTACTTTGTATTCGTATAGAGATGTAAAAAAAGGGGGATTGATGTACCACATTATAGGTTCAGTCATTGTTTTCCAAAGTACTGTAAAAACAGATGTTTGCAAATGTCTTATTTTGATTAAACTCAGAAGAAAGACTACAGAAATCGGCGAACAATTAGTTGATATGCTAAAATCAGAGGATTTGGACAATTTTTAATTTAAAAAAAAGGGCTACTCAATTATTAAAATAGTTGTCAATTAATATTATAATAGATTACTTGTCGATTAATCTTGACAGCTCTAATTTATATAGTGGTATGTTCCGTGCGTAACCCGTAGGCCATATCTTATTTTGAAATGACTTGGTCAGAACCATCAAAAAGCCCAAAACGGGTCACAATACTGCCTACGGGCTAATAGAGCAAGTCAATCTTTCTGTTGCTGTTTTTATTTTACAATATGTTCTATGCGCTCCCACTAGTTTAAAACACTTGCATTGTGATTCATATTGCATTTGTGGAACATGAGCTGAGCAGCAAAAAAACACTTGTTTTTAATCCATCTCAGGTTCCAGCCATTTTGTTTTTGCCACTTGCTGTCGACTGAAAATGACATCACAGTTGCTCAGGGCTTATGTTGCATTCGAGAAAGGCGGGAAGTTCGGCCTCTTCAGACCTCATACTTCCACTCTGAGATTCGAATTGCGAAGTTGGGGGAAAGAAACAGACAGACCGAAATGGCAAAACATGATTTACAAGATTTTAACTTATGTTACTTTGACTTAGTTATTTGACATAGCCAACATAACACAACGTAATTTGTACTGACTGCGTTAACCAGGTCAAAAAATTATCGGAATCAGCCATCTTTGTTGTTTACATTTGCCTTTAACACTTTAAGTTCAGAACCATGACAATCTGAGTGAGATAAATACAACTTCCCCCCTTCCTTGAATGCAGCACCAGGTAACGACCAATCGCGGCTTACCTGTCTTCTGAGTTTGGTCACGTGACGTGCGCGAGCTGAGCCATGATTGGTCGTTGCCTGAGTCCTAAGCAGGTGCCATTTTGTTCGACAGCAAGTGGCAAAATGGCGGCCCCCTGAGATGGTTAAAGCGGGTGGATTTTGTGTACCGTGTTTAGATTAGTGGGGCTGCACATTTCATATCATTGTAAAGAAATTTACCTCTAAGAAGTGCACTAAACATGTTTGCACGTCACTTACTCTGGAAACATTGTAAAGTTATTTTAAACTGACATATGACATACTGATTTTTGTTTACGCCGCATATGTTTGGTTGAATTTTGTGAAGATGTCATAGAACACTTAAACGACTGTGTATTTACATAAAAAAACAACTATTTTCTTAAAAACTGTCTTTCATATTAATTCATGGTTCATTTATCTTTATTTTAGTACAGTAACACAGGACTCTATATAAGCAAAAGACCTGAAACCAAACCGTCAGTGAGCTTACTCATAGCTAAAACAAACATGAAACAAACCTCCCTGTATCTGTGCAAATAGAAGCATAAGGATTCAAGGATCATAAAAGGATTAGGTCATAACTGACTCATTTTTAAGCTTACCATACATATATATTGTTGTGTATTTAACGGGTGTATCCTCACCTGAAGTCCAGCAGCACAAAAGAGCAACCGAACGGCCTGTCGCAACAACGAGCCCGAATCCCCCTCGTTCCTGGAGAGGACTGACACGTCGTCCAACAGGCCCGTCTTTGCCTCACTTCCAAACACACACGCCTTGATGACCGGATAGAATAAGCCACTACCTGAAAAATATGTCAACAACCCGCATGAGGTATCGATTCAAAATGGAGCGGGATGACAGCAAAACAGACAGACCTGTGTCCAGGTAATTGGTGCGCTTGAAGTAGCGGATAAGGAGGTAGCCGGGGATAATGATGGTCGAGTATCCCAGGATGTTGACCAGGAACCGAAACAACCACACATCACGCCAGCCATCCAGTAGGGAAGACTCTTCTTCCGTGGCGGCCACGGATGGCAAGAGAAGCAACACCAGGGCGGGACAGAACCTGTGAGGCATTCACACAGTTTAAAAGTTAGTTAACTTTATGTACGATACATTTTGATTGAACCATTATTCAAGTACAGCTGCAGAGGGCAACAGACTGAGAAGCCTGGCGGTTCACAAATTAACGCCCCAAGTTTCCTTAGATGGAAAAAAATGAACTACTGTATTTTAATGTTGATCATGATGGTGGTACTTAAGAGTGGTAAAAGTTTGAACACATCTAGTCTACACGATGCAACAAGTCGGAATTAAAGTAGCATTGTGACAAGCGGCAGCATCTTTGTAGAATTTTCTAAAAAAAAAAACATTGAACAAACATTTCAAATACCTCCAAAATAAATAATTTCTCACCCCCGCCCAAAAAGACCAAAAAGAACACATTTATTACTAATTGAGTATTAATGATGACACCCTTAGCGCATGAATGAAAAAGGTGTGCTCCTTTGCCTCCGTGGCAGAGGGATCGGATCCCATTCGGGGTGAGGTCCGACTCACACAGAGTGTCTTTGTGCGCTTTGTGGCTTGGACTGCCAGGAGCCCACTGCAGCAAGACCTGGGACCTGTACAAGCAAGAATGTTCTGCGCAGGTCGGCCAGCAAGCTGCAACTTTAAACTGCGTTCATCTCTTATGAAAAGAAAATGAACAGAAATATTTTTTTTTCCAGACTCAACATTTACTGGCTCATTGAATGAAGACTATGTATCAGAAAACATTTATATTGCATTCTGCAAAAGATGTTCTGATACAAATATAGTAGGTTTCTGACCCTGCTTTGAAACAACGTTGCAAAATTCAAACTGCAACATCTGCTCTCATTATCATCATCAATATGTCACATTATGACATCTCATAACGAGGATTTGGTCTTCACAATAAATTTAACATAATTCTAAAATGAAAAAATATATATACATAATGATGACAATGACAAATAAAACGTAAGCTATTCAAAAGTCAAAATATTTTATATTTAGCTCGTCAAAGGAAACGAACTTAAGCTAAAGTTAAGGTTTGCTAATGGTGCAAAATTACCTCCGTGAAAAAGATGACATTTTCCTCCTGTGTGGCCCGACACCCGGCGAAGCGCCGACACATTCAAACGCCGAAAGGGAACATAAAGTCGGTCCGTCGTAAAGACGGAGGTAACATAGGAGGGTTTGTTTTCTCCGGGACGAGTTGCTTTTAGCCTGCTAGCTTCAACTTCTGATGAAAAGCCGATGTGTTGACTTCAGTGGTTGACTCAAACAGGAAAAGGCGCCCTCCTCTTCCCAACATCACGGGTTGTGGATGAATTGATATTTACATAGCGCCTCCTGTCCTCACGGAGGAGTCATTGCAATGTTGCTCGTCGATGCTGACGTCATGTTTTAAGAAGAAAAAATCCATACACGTCATTACGTGAAGCTACCACATTTAACATGCTAAGTTTCACGTTTCATTTACGCTAAAATATGAAACCTATCATGTAAAAACCTGAAACTTAAATAAAAACGTGAAAATTATCATGGTAAAACGTGAATAAGCCAAGTCACTCGTGGAAAAAAATATGATGTAAAAACGTAAAAAATAATTTGAACTGTATTATAATTTTGTTTTAATTGGTAAACGTTTGATTATTTTTTTGTTTACATTAACTCAATTCATTAGTAATTTATTGAAGTAAACTTGATAAAACAGCTGAATCAATGCAAAATCATGCAATACTCATTTATGCTCGGCATGGTTAGCATTTTTTTTTTTTTTTTTTAATTTTCCAAACCTAATGCCAATTAGTAGTCAAGGAGACGATAACCCGTATTTGGAGCCTATATTCATTTTCACGAAAATGAAATTATTTGTTGAATTATTTTAAGCACATTGAGCAACTATTGCAAAACTTTTTTTTTTTTTGTCAATAGTGTGAAGCTTTTAAACCAATTATTCTGTACAAGCTCCTGGGAAACTTCATTAACTGTGCGAAAACTTGTGTCGTTTCGAAGGCCACAAGTGGAATCCACTGGATATGATTATAGGTTGTGTACAAATATGAAAATGTTTGGTGAGCTCTTAAGCCGATGTTGTGCATTGCAGGTAAAATGAATCGTTTAAAAATATTAACGTGTCACAGAGTCACATTCACACAAAAGGGACATGACACTTGTTTTTTCATCCATTTTATTACAAAATAAATGAGCATGAAATTATTTCCATCAACTAATCAGGGCAGTGCAATTAAAACCAAATTGTAAAGCAGAAACAATTTACTGTCATAGATAAAACACTTCTATGTGGAATTATGCAGCCTATAGCAAAAAGCTATGCTTGAAAAAAAAAATCAAAACAGCCAAACAAATTAGGTACTGCGGTGAAATTTAAGAAAGAGGAAAAACAATATTTGAAATTTTGATTACTAGCTATTGAAAGTGTTGATGAGAAAGAGGTAGATCTTTTTAGAAATTTTAATGGATGTGCCTGTGAAGAGCAGAGTATCAAGCTGATTGTTTTCTGTGTTCAAAATGATGAAGACAGACTTTTAAGTGATGCAAACATCTGTCTATAGAACATATAAATACAAACTCAATCACAACGTACTACAAATAGTACAGTTCAAACACTAACAAAAACTTGTGGCCATCGTACAGTAAACCCGACTCAGCAGGAGCTCAAAAGTTCACACCAACCACTGACCTCCCCGAGATCTGAATGTCATCAAATGGAAACAGAGCCAGAATCTGAAAAACAACAAAACAGCGCTTCAGCAATACCGTATTGTTACTGGAAGCATTTTTTTTAATTTTTTTTTTGCCATCTTACATCGTTGTTGCCGTCGGCCAGGTCCAGCGCCGTCTCGTCCTCCACGTTGCGCAGCATGGTGTCGGCGCCGGCCTGGCAGAGGAGATTGGCGATGGCCGCGTCCTGCCTGCCCACGGCCAGATGGAGCGGCGTGCAGCCGTTGAACATGGCGGCGTCCACGTTGGCGCCGCCGCCGAGCAGCAGCTTCACCGACGCCGTGTCGTGAATCTCCACGGCGAGATGGAGCGCCGTTTTGCCGCTAGTTCCCTCCTGTAATTGATAAATATCGTCACAAATGGGACAAAAAAAGTATTATTATAAATATAAATTTTATCGCAATTCAATCAGAAAAACAAATAAACAAAAAAAAAGATTAATGTGCAGACTGCTGCAGTGCGTTTACAAGTTCCCTACGTTGTGAAAGGACCCTGAATGCACCATATAGCTTGTAGCTAGCCCGGAGCGAATCAGTGCGATTCTGCCGTCCGTAAGTGTCCTTTAAGCTGTTTAATGACACTCCAGTCAAACTAAACACACGATAAGAAGAATTACATACAGGCTACGTTTTTAACACATCGCGAGCCTAGCGCAAATGCTAACGCAAGTGAATGGAGGATCCCATTCAAATGCTAACCGGAAGTTAGCATCAACTTCGGGAGTACTTGTCCTTCAAATAACAAATATTCACACACAAATACTGTTGAAACACATACCCACTGATAAGATAACACTATTCAAAGGCACAAATTCTTCCCAATTTGTGACAAACGAGTTATAAGAGGCCAAAACGCGCAGGAAAACCCATTATTTGTTCTGTAAATACTGTTTTACTACACAGTACTTTAATTTGACATTTTTTTATTGTAACTTTTTTAAAATTTAAAGAGTTGCAGAATTTTCTTTTCCTCAAAATTCAAGGATACATATATATTCAAGGACTTTTTTTTTCCTTTATACCAACACACATTTCCACATGCAGCACAAATTACAATCATTGAGGTCCCAGGTTTGCCCACAAATTCACCAGGACTTGTGAAAATAACACAAGCTAAAATAAATAGGCGGCACGGTGGTCGAGTGGTTAGCACGTCCGCCTCCCAGTTCTGAGGACTCCGGTTCGAGTCCAGGCTCCGGCCTTCCTGGGTGGAGTTTGCATGTTCTCCCCGTGCCCGCGTGGGTCTTCTCCGGGTACTCCGGTCTCCTCCCACATTCCAAAGACATGCATGGCAGGTTAATTGGACACGCCGAATTATCCCTAGGTGTGCTTGTGAGTGTGGATGGTTGTTCGTCTCTGTGTGCCCTGCGATTGGCTGGCAACCAGTCCAGGGTGTCCCCCGCCTACTGCCCAGAGCCAGCTGAGATAGGCGCCAGCACCCCCGCGACCCTTGTGAGGAATAAGCGGTCAAGAAAATGGATGGATGGATAAAATAAATATGATACAGAGGGTAATGTAATGCTTAAGTTTGAAAATGAAGAATGCTGATACGTTTGAATTTCATATATTTATAAGGTTATGACAAAAAAGAAGTTCAAGAGTTCAAGAATAAAGTGTTCAATGTGAAGAGATGACTGAACGGAAGGCTTGTAACACTAACCTTGACATTCAGGTCCGCGCCCTTTGCCATCAAGAATTTCATAATCTGGTGTTGCCGGCTGAGCGCTGCCAAGTGAAGACAGGCAAGACCTGCAAGCGGATTTTTGTAGTTTGAGATGTGGAAATTTAATAAGAGACAGCAATGTTGTTATTTGGGAAACCCACTAACAACAACAAAAAGCCACCAGATGAGTTACATCAGCAAACACGACTCTCACCTTTCCAGTTTTGGGTTTCCAGGACCAGGGCCAGCTCGCTGGGAGACATCTCGCTGGTCATCTCTGCGGCACAAGAGGTCAGGCCGTGATGGCAGGCCACGTGGAGGGCTGTGTTTCCGTCCCGGTCTTGTAGCTCAACGCTGATGCTTTTGGCCACGAGAGTCTTGACCACTTCTGTTAGGTTCAAGTAGGTGGCCAGATGCAAAGGAGTCTGCACAATAATGAATTCGAGACATTTCTGTTATGTAAAACATGAAGGATCATGCACTTAAGACAGCATAACTAGGCAACGTGCGTGGGTGGTTGCCATAAAAAAAAAAAAAAAACACACACACACATTGTACAAATGTTAGCATGTCTTCAAATGACTACCAAGAGGAAATTAGGCAAGCAAAGTGGACTGAGTCATTGCTGAGTATTAACTTTGCATCTTCTGAGGTTTCCACTGACATGTTCTGTCACTTTTCACAGGCAAAAACCTGATCACAGTTTGGCAGGACTGTAACAATTCGCTGCGCTGTTCTATTTCTACCGAGGAAGAGCACGGGAGTTTCCGCTGAAAGCAACTAGTGAGCCAATACTGGAACCACCTACAGGGACGTCCCAAAGGGAGGCTGGTCCTGACTGTATATAAAAGAGGAAGAATAGTTCTCTGGAACTATATAGAAGGGGGAGAAAAAAAAAAAAAAAAAAAAAAAAAAAAAAAAAAAAAAAAAAACTTCCACAATCCACAGTGGCCACCCACGAACGTACCTGATACAAATAGTTTTGTATGTCCAGGACTTCTTTTGGGAATAATTGGATCAACTGCCGTGCAATGAGTGTGTCCTCGTGGATGATGGCCAGGTGCAGGATTCTACACAAGATGCAAAAAATAAAAATAAAAAATGCCTGTCAAATTTACTCACAATTCATTCAAACGTTTAACAAACAGTCAAATGTTGTTGTTTTTTAATTAAAAAAGGATGGAAAATAACATTTAATAGCAAAAAGAACAACAACAAAAAACAGAGTAACCTCATAGCCTGAAGGGGAAGTTGTAGCAAATTAAATGTTGTGTTGTTGTGTGCAAAAGACAGGAAATGGAACCAAGCATTCGATCTTAATTTAGACTAAAGAACAAGACAAGCATTTGAGACAAACAAAAATGCTTTTCAGCATGACATCCAAGAGCCAAAACTTTTAGTGCTTGCTTACACACAGCAAATCAAGTTGCAGATACATAGCTTGTTTTATTTAGTTTCAGTTAAGCACAGCAAAAAAAAGAAGAAAAAAAAAAGAAGAGAAAATAATAATTAGTCGGGCCTGCCTGACTGAATTGGTGATTATAGCCCTTCAATCAGCCAAAATGATATTTGCTGATTGTTTTTCTTAACCATTTACAGTTTACTGTTTACATTTACAGTTTTACACACTACTCTCATTATTTATTACTATTAACATAACGACCGCGTAAATTAATAAATATATATTTATTCATATTTGTTTTGGCCCTGTGTGTGTCTTCATTGGGAACGCTGTTCACGCTGTACATGACTTGGCCACATAGCGGCAGTGTGGGTCCTCGGATTAAGATATGCGAAGAAGGTAGCGCTCAAGATTTGTCAATAAAATACATTTATTTTTTATTTTTTTGCAGCGTTGGTAGAGGATATGCCCGTGCCCAGCTTCCAGGTTCTTGTCTGTGTACCTCCCACAGCGCTTGTGCATGAATTCCCGTTATTTTGGGGGATTTGAATGCCGCGAGTAGCGTGCTAATTTTCACTAGCGGGTCAATGGCGTTTTTCATTGTGTATTAGCTTTAAGCTAGCTACGTTGGGGTAATAACAGGATACATAGTGTGACTTGTATTTGTGTGTATTAAAGTGTAACTCTCCGTTTTTATGTGTTTAATTTTACAGTTAACTTCAACTGGAGAGTGTTAAATATGACAATTGGTAACACAAACACAAATTATGACAAGGATTAATGTCCTTACAACTTAATTAAATGCATTGTGCCATGCAATGCATTCTGGGAACTGAAGAGTAACGTTTTTGTTTTGTTTTTTTTCAATGATATATTCAAGTTGACCGTCACTACACATGAGAAATATGGACAATAGAGAAATTCATATATTAAAGTGTAACTCTCCGTTTTTATGTGTTTAATTTTACAGTTAACTTCAACTGGAGAGTGTTAAATATGACAATTGGTAACACAAACACAAATTATGACAAGGATTAATGTCCTTACAACTTAATTAAATGCATTGTGCCATGCAATGCATTCTGGGAACTGAAGAGTAACGTTTTTGTTTTGTTTTTTTCAATGATATATTCAAGTTGACCGTCACTACACATGAGAAATATGGACAATAGAGAAATTCATATGATCGGCCCGCATGAGTCCTGCTTGAAGTGTTTTGCTCATAAAAAACAACAAAACATAACAATGTAGTTGGTGTTATCTCAATCTCAGTTGCATTTGCTATATTGTGTTTACAACCATTAAAATCTAATGCATTTGAAAAAGTACGAAAGAAACAAGTTATATATACATATTTATATATATATGACCGCAGACGAGTGGGTCAGCCATGTGAACGTCTGCAACAAGACATGACTTCCTGGTTTGAGTCAGCATTTGATGAATAAGTACCCAAAAAAAATAAATAAATCCCACATAGGAAAACTGAAGTCTGCATGACTTTTAATCTGAGCTGCAGCGCATTTTTTGTACGCTTCATGAGTCTCCTTCCCCTTGCAAATATTGACACTACGTGTATGAGTGAAACCGCATGGCATCATAACTGATGAGCATCAAGCGGAAACAAAAAGAGGTCAGACGCACAACAATAATTCTGCAACTACATTGACTGCTGGAAAAGCCTGCGATGTCAAGCGAGGCCGACTGGTGACATGGCAACAATGAAGGATGACATGCAGATAAGGCCTACATCAGGTCATAACGCTCGCGTGCGACAAATTACAAAAGTGCAGACTGATAATAAGAATCGAGGATTAAAAAACAAAACAAAAACAGAACCATTACTGTGCTATCTTGATGAACAAGTTTCTTGGATGAAAAACTGCCAAGCCACGCTCACAGCGGCACGCTTTGTCTATACCGCGTGGGGAAGTCCAGGAGGCCTCGCTGCTCGCTCTTTCACTTCTGTTTTCTTACTCCAGAGCTTCATAGCTGCCTCTCTGCAAGTCCACTCAATATATGAAATCCCCTACAATACCAGCATCAAGGGCAAATGCAATGTTGTTTTCAGCATACGCGCTTGCGTAATGGGTAGTTAGCTGAAATATTTTAAAATAAAAGGTTGACTGATACATCAGAAGAGTTAATGGTAATGAAATCAGTTTCACATTCAAATTGATTCAGATGACATAATTCCTTCCCAGCTCAACAAAAAAATACAGCCATTTTGTGTGTAAAGAAAAATGACTTTTTTTAAGTGCATACATACTGTTGTTGTATTTGTGTGTTTACTGTGTGACTTCAAGGGGTGTGGCCTAATAGGTGACATCAGTAGCTGGATTCAAGATGGATGGTTATTTATTTCACTGTTATTTCATTTGGACCCGAGCTTCATGAAAATCTCTAAGTACTGTTGCGGCCCGGGGTAAAGAAATCGGACAAATAGATTGAGAGACAATTGTGACTGTGGCCAATGCCCCTCTGGACCCCCACTTTTGCACACCACTGGTTGGCATTACACTACTTTACTTGTAGTTTTTTTTCCTAAAAAAAAATAGACGTAGGGCAAGAGAAGGCACCACTGTATTCGTTTCTCCAGTAAAGATGGAAGTTACAATTGATCCTCATGCCACAAAATACCCAATGATGGACCGAAGCCTGGATAATGATTAATTTGTCAAGACACCGTGAATTTGCGCCATCCAGAGGCGAGGAGCAACACATGCTTTCCATCTGAGCAATTTGATTGGACTCAGTTGTCCTCCTGACTACCAGCAATTCAAATTTGTCCTCTGTAGTGGACGTTTTTAAACCTGAATATCTCCCACCCAGTGCATACGATTGAATTAACTCCTTTTGATGACATTCAGAGCTTTACAATAATACCAAATGTGTAGGGGTGGGTACCTTTGATTGCACCATAAAAGAAAATGGCTTCCCTCAGTGCAAGCACTTTTTAGGGAAGAGGAAAAGTGTATAACACTTTTTATTGAACAAATGTAGACTTGAAATGTTGTTAGCATGTTTTCTATAAGCCTCTTAAGAACACATTAAAGTATTGTTTGAATTATTTTAACTGTATTTGAGCCTAGCATTTAAGTTAAAAAAAAAAACGTCCTCTGTAGTGGACACGTCATAGCTTAAAAATAAAAACTTCTTTTGTTTTTCAAAAAAATATTTTGCAGTATTCCAATTCACAAAGATTGGGGAATGTCAAAATAAACATGATTTCACAATTTTTTTTTTCCTGGTAGTCAGGAGGATATGCTATGATCAACCTGCAATGGCATGCACGACATGAGTCATTTGCATAATCTCATCTGTTACATTTAGAAAACAATCTGACATGATTTATTTGCACACTCTCACCTGTTACGTTTGGAAAACGTGGTTAGGAGAAAAGCTTAATTTTCATACTTGTCATGTGTTTTGAGTTCATGTAAAAACCTTTATAAATACAAAATAAACTATATTTGCTGTATTATACGCTATATTTTATTTTTTTTTAACTTACGTATCTCCATCTTCCGTAATGGACGTGATAATGTTCTCCTCCTGTTCTGAGAGTGCAGGGCCGGTCTCCGGTGCTTCCTCGTTGTCCAACGTGAAGCCCTCGACTATTTCTGCCAGGCTCTCCACCGTCAGCGACGAAGACCCATATGCCGAATCCAAGCGCTCTTCCGCGGCTGAGAACTTGTCCCTCGGCCCGCTGAGCTCGCCGCTGCGTTCCTCCGACTTCAGTATGGAGCAGTAAGAGTTAATGCCCGAATCCACACGATTCTCCTCCAGAAAATCATCTTTGCGACAGTCGCCGCTCGCCATTGTGGAGCTCCCCGGCTCGTTTCTACTTTCCGGATGCAATTCAAAGACTGGCGGTGGGAGTCGCCGCCGGAGAGCGGGACTCCGAGGACGAAGAGACCACCGCTTGTGGAAAGAACCGAGGGAGAGAGCTGGTGCCTTTCATGCCACTGGACGACTAAAGACGTTCATCAAAGGCTACGATTACTCGCTTGTGACGTGTTGTGCTGGCGACTTTGAAAGTTTCAACGCACATTACGCACGCGAGAGAAGCGAAGCGGCTGCCTGTCGTCGAGATATCCGGTTAGCGGGGCGAGCTCCGCCGGGCGGGGAGCATATGAGCAACGCAAAGCCAGAAGAGGAAGAGACGACATGTGAAGAGCTGAGCTGTTTTTGTCACGCGGGGAATCCCCAGTGCCAGACAACAAGGGGGGGAAAAAAAAAAAAAAAAAATTACAACTGCGCATGCGCACTAAACAGACTAGATTCACTAGAAACTGCTTGTCACGGTACTTTGGACCTTGCTAGCGGTGGCATAAGTACAGATAGATAAAATACACGTGTGAAAACCAAAACAAATTTGATACAATTAGAAGTTAAGAGTTAAAATGCAAAAGCACACATTAATTTTTTGGGTGAATAGTTTATTTCTGGTTCCAGGTTAAAGTTAATAATTTGAAAAATGAAAACGGAAAGAAATTAGTGCCTTCAAAAACAGTCTCAAAAGACCCACGTTTTCATAAAGCTTTACAATTACACGTTTTGTGAATTTACACAACAAGTGAGTGTGCTTCACTGGTCTCAAACCTGTGGCCTAGGGGCCATTTGTGGCCCGTAGGATGATATTTTGCGGCCACCTACTTGACATCAAAGTCTATTGTTAGTGCGGCCCCCCACGTTCTTTTCCGTGTCATTGCCGTGGGTGTTTTGCTTTTTAATTTTAGTTAAATCAGTTATGGAAGGGCAGAAGTAAAAAAAAAAATATCCCGTCACCCAGTGCTAGTCACGTCTTTCTCAAAAGTCAAAACCTGCCATGAAGCAAAAGGTTGGCGACAAGAACACATAATGTCTTTTTGTTCTGTCTTGAATGCATAGAAAGTTGCAGCACTCAAGAAATCAAACATAGACGTGCTAAGTAGTATGCAAAGTACCAGGGAGTATTCAGTGATTTATCAGTCGAAAATGTTTTATTTCCAGTACATTCCACATTCCAATTGTGCTGAATATATTACATGTATGTGTTACTTTTCATTTTTAGCCAAAAGGCATTGTGAAATCTAATTGCACACTTCTCCTATCCAAAAGGCGCAGGAATAACATCTTCTTCCACCGATTTCCTGTTCTTGCTTGAAAATGCTTATTGTGGTTTGGCCTTACACAGCCGAACAGAGGGAGCCAGATTTATCCCAAATATTGCCTGTCAGAGGAAACATTGTTGCTGCCAACAGCCACCATCTGTTTTTATCCACTGTTATGCTTGCTTATTTTATTTTATGTAGAGTCATACAAGTGTACACTTTAAGGAGGTGGGCATATGCTGCCCATATAAAACATACGCATTGACCTTGCGTTTATATTATTGTTTTTACTCACACATCAGACATTGAATGTAATCTTGATTGCAACCCACTGATTAGCTCCTCACACAATCTGTTTGCCCTGTTGCCATAAGGTAAAAGGTCCGGCTGCATCAGAGCCAGAACCACAGGGTTCTGGAATAGATTCTCTCCCCCAAGCTGTCAGAAATCATGAACATTCCGCAATAACTTGTCTTTTAAATGTTTTTTTTTTTTTTTTACACTATAATAAATCTGAGCATTTATAAGACTCTTATGTGTTGTAATGTTTACTTGAATATAAACAGAATTTGAATTGTATATTATTTTCAACACATTCCAACTTTCAATGTAAAAGTATAAAAAAAATGTCTGTCATAAATAACACGGAAGAAGAAAAAATTATATATGTATGTATGTGTGTGTGTATATATATATATATATATATATATATATATATATATATATGTGTGTGTGTGTATGTATGTATGTATATATGTATATATATATATATATATATATATATATATATATATATATATATATATATATATATATGTATATGTATGTATGTATATGTATGTATGTATATATACATATACATACATTATATAGAACGTATAGGTAACAAAAAAAAAAAGCACCACAAACAAAATAACGATCTGTATGCATTTCCCACACAACAGTTGGCTTTTGTCGTTTATTGTTTCCCCACCATTTATACAAATTAAAATCGACGATTGTAAGGTGTTTGGTACCTGCAGGTGAGAGTGTGCCAAATATGGCAGCGTGGGGGTTCGCTTCCGCTGGGGCAGCTCCGCCCCCGCGTGGACGTGAGACGTGCACGCGCCTGGTTGTTAGGTGGCGTGGAGATGTCAGCGCACACGTGCCCGTCTTCTTTGTCCCCCCTCACGACCACAACCGGGATCGGGAAGCTGGCCCTAACCCGACCCGCCGCCTTTGTCATTTCCGAGCATCCCTTGAAGTGCTCTCGTCTCGGCGTCCAGACGTCGCGTCGCTCGGTCCGTCTCGGCGGTTCCTCCTCCGCCACTGTTTTCGTCTTCCCTGGCCACATGGAAGATGTTTCAGTTTAGCCTCGGAGTTCCCCTGGCTGGACCGCTTTGTCAGGTGGCTTCCCCGTGTGTTTAGGTTTTCGGGGACAACACCCACCCACGCCCACTTCGTCCTATCCCAACTGCAGCTCCATGCCCGATTTTTTTTGTGCATCATGTCCCCAGCATCGGCCGCGGCGGCCAGTGAAAGCAGCACTTGCACAGTCGCCCCCGAAGAGGAGCCGGAGCCGGAGCCGGAGCCGGACAGTCCGAGACTTGAGGTGAGGTGCGAGGTATAATCGGGTTTGTTTGGATCTAAATGGGGCGGAAATTGAAGCCTGTAATTGGCGTGCTCATGTTGCTCCTCATAAGATGGGGGAAATAATCAGATTGTGGATAACTAAATGGTTTATTTTTAATCACGAGTGATTTTGAGCATCACCGGTGTCCAAAATAGGGTTCAGGGACCTCTTATAGGTTCTCTCTTGACATTAAAAACATTTTAGTAAGTAGGTTGTTCCATTTTTATTTTTTTTGTTAGTTACAGTATTTATCAAGGAGTATAGAAAAGGAATACATGGCTATAATAGATAATATACAGGAATTAATGGTAAAAAATTTGCAACACACATGCTAACCATACACGGAAAAAAAAAAGAAAAAAAAAATCTTCTGTGTCCAGGACCCAGATGTTGTTTTCATCCAATTGCACAGTTGAACACAAGCAGGATTTAAATGACCGGTAATCAAATATAGAATGATGGCTCAGTCAAACTTATAACCGCGACATATCAATTACACAAGAGGGCTTTTTATATAACATGACTGGTCTTATTATGTCAAGAGAAAGTGTCTATGAGTGTGAGTGTGGAAGCGACACTTTATAGGCAAAGACATCACATGGATTGTTCACCATTTTATGGCTTTGAGGTGGACGTGCATTTTTTGAGGGAAATTCATGTTGTGTAGATATTTTTTAATATCAAGCAAAATGATCCTTTTGTAATAGTAATAATAAAAAAGCTAATTTAAGACACAAAAAAATTCTATAAGGTGAGTCAATATATATTGTACATATACAGTATAATGTGCATTTTAAATATTCCTATTTAACCCCAAAAAATTGTGGCTTACCATTGAAGTTCATATTTCTCGTAGTAGCCCCTTCCGACCCGCATTTAAATATGATCACTGTTGAATGACTATAGCAATAATCCGACCTTCCTTGGACTTTTGAATCCTCGCCAGGTTTGCATGGCAGCCTTCCCCAAAAAAGCGTGACTAACTCATGATCCAGGCACTCTTCCCCGAGGTGATGAAGGACGCCACCAGCTTTATGCTACACAGCCACTCATCAACGGCTTGGCATTGAATATGGACTTGAACTAGCGTGCACATTGACTTCAAACAACATGCAAAGTCAAACAAACACGCATTGTGAACCAATAGGAATTTCTGACCATCACGGGCTAGTAGTCTCTGCATTGTAATATGCACAAACTGTGACATGTGTGACCACTCATGCATAAACTATGAAAAAGCACTTACAACACTGAATTTTGAATTAATATTTCATGTGCACAAGTCTGATTTTGAGACATTTTCAGCTTCATAGGGATATTTTCTCACAGCTACTCTTTTTTTTTCTCCTTCTTTTGTTGTTGTTGTTGTTGTTGTTGTTGTTGTTGTTGTCATGGGCTTGTACATTCATATCCTTTACGCTTTGTCATTGCTATATAACTTAAACTCTTCTTTGCATGGTATCATCCTAAAAAGTTAAATATTCATGATGTCACTGTTGGGCTAAAACGTTCTGTCCAAATTTGGTCAATTTCATATTTTTCAAATATATTTATATAATCTGTTTATATCAGGGTTTGTGTGTGTTTGTACAATAAAGAAGGTAAGATCACAACCATCGTCTGCTGTAAACATACTTGAGAAACGTTACAGCACTGTATAAAAAAAATAAAAAAAATCTCCAATAGAAACATAATTGAGTCCAATTGCGGCCGTCGGGGACATCCGGATTTCATGATGATATTTGCTTGTCCTCATGGGAAATGTGGTTCTTTCAAGGGAAATTCAAGGGAAATCAATACCTCTCTTGTCCATATGGTGCCGCCATAATCAACAAAAATTGAATCCTGATAAGGATTATTAGTTTTGGAATTTTTCATTTGAGTTAGTTTTGATTTCGTTTTGAGTTTTGTTTTATAAATTTAGTTTTAATTAGTTTTCAGGGTGGTTCTGTTATTTTTTTAAATTAGTTTTAGTTATTTATTAAATGCTTAGTTTTAGTTAGTTTCAGTATTAGTTTCAGTTTTAAAAAAAAATTGTTTTCCTTGTGCGCAATATTTAAAAAACACCATGTACGACATCATCTGAAGGTGCTTTTCTATTGGCCGCTGCTCGTTGACATCACTTCTGTGTGACACTTTCAAATGTCTTTCCAGTTAATATCAAAATAAATCTACCAGACTTAAAATCACATTTAAAATCATCCTCAAAGGCTCGTGCATTAAATTAATTACCAAAGACTAAAACAAAGTACATTTTTGCTATAATTATAGTTATAGTTCATTTTGTAAACATAAAATGTAGTTTGTTAGTTTTCATTTTTTTTAAAGCATTTTCGTTTTTATTTTATTTCATTAAAAAAATTGTTTTTCGAATTTTAGTTTTAGTTTTTCCATTAGTTTTAGTTAACTAAAATAACCTTGTTTGAAGCCGATCACGGATTTGACATAAAATGCACATTACCGGTTGATTCTGATCCAGCCGATCAGATCAGTGTAAAATATATACTGTACACAAAATCGACCAAATGAAAGCACCCTTTCACCAGGAGCAAAAAATAAATAAATAAATAAAAAATACAAAAAATAAAGTGAGATTCTAGATTTTTCCATTTTTTCACAAAATGTAGCCATGGACTCACAAACTATGGTCTCATTCCTAAACGGGGGATCGCTGCCACCTACTGGTGGTTGTGCATAAGTAAAGTTGTTACCATGTATTGAAAAACAAATGTCATCAAGTGACCATGTTGGTCTCCTCTTGCGTACAGCTGCAACCTCAGAAGCAGTCCCTGCTGAAGTCCTTGTGTCAGGAGACACACTGGAAATGCCTGCTGCTCTCCCTGCTCATGTACGGCTGCGTGAGCGCCCTGGCCTGGTGCCGGGCGGCCACCGTCACGCGCCTCAACTTCGACAGCACCTACAAGGTCAAGTCCATGATGTACCACGACAGTCCCTGCTCCAACGGCTACATCTACATCCCACTCGCCTTCCTGGTCATGCTCTACGTGGTCTACCTGGTGGAATGCTGGCACTGCTGCACCAGGAACGCGATGCGCTACAAAGTGGACGTGGCCGACGCGGCCGACCGAGTGCGGCGGATGAAGCAGGCCACGCCGTGCATCTGGTGGAAGGCCATTAGCTACCACTACGTGAGGAGGACGCGGCAGGTGACGCGCTACCGCAACGGCGACGCCTACACCAGCACTCAGGTCTACCACGAGAGGGTCAACACGCACGTGGCCGAAGCGGAGTTTGACTACGGGAACTGCGGGGTGAAGGACGTCTCGAAGCGCCTGCACGGTCTGGAGTGCTTCGCTATGACCAAGCTGAGGTTCACAAAGTGCTTCAGCTTTGCCAACGTGGAGTCGGAGAACTCCTACTTGACGCAGCGGGCCAGGTTCTTCACGGAGAACGAGGGTCTGGACGACTACATGGAGGCCCGTGAGGGGATGCACCTGAAGAATGTAGACTTTAAGGAATACATGATTGCCTTCACTGATCCACATCACCTTCCCTGGTACGCGTCGCAGTCCACTTTCTGGACAGCGGCTGCGTTGACTCTGTCCTGGCCTTTACGGGTGCTGATCGAGTTCCGGACCGCTTGTGTCCACTACCACGTGGAGAAGCTTTTCGGTTTCGACTTTGTGCCGGCCACGCCTTCAGAGGAGCGTCCTTATTGCAGGCTAGTCTTCATTTTATCAGACATTTTGAAATGTAGTCTCAGTTTTAGTCCGGTTTCAATCACACTTGTTAGTTTTTAACTCATTTGCTCCCAAAAATGTATAAATACGTTTTATTTTAAATATTACCACACCCCCAAAGACGTATTTATACGTTTTTTTTGTTTTCTTATGCTAGAGAATACAGAAGGCTTTGATGCAGCTTCTGAACTGAAGATAATGTAATGGCAATGGTAGTTATTACAAAACGGCCAGCAGGTGGCAGCAGAGTATACGAGATCACCAAGGGCCATGTTGTTAAAGAAATTTGTGAATAATGATGAAACTTAGCTATATTCTAATGCTAATTGCTACAAAACGGAACAGATACAAATATACCTTTTTTTTTCCCTGATGAAAGAAGAGACTCTAATCTTTCTTTTGGTAGGTTCCATGTTTTTATAGCAATAGAACACAATATTTTGTGGGCCTTGCAAAATCAGTCAAAATCTAGTAAAACAGCCAGGAGCGAAGGGGGTTGCTCCACCGAAAATGACTGGGAGTGAATGAGTTAATCATAGTCGGTCAACCTCATCCGATTTTTATTCAGTTAACTTTTAGTCGGCTATAAATCTAGCATTTTAGTCCAAGAAAACATAATTTTATTTGTCTAGTTTTTGTCAACAAAAACTGTAAACGTTTTAGTCAGGACAATCAGTTCACCCCTGTGTATTTATTTATTTATTGTCAGCAGATAATGTTGAACATTTTGGATCTAAAACTATTTCACATAAAATTTTCTCATCTTTCTGATGAAAAATAACTTCACACAATTACAGTACAATGTGGCTACTTTGGCTCCATGCTATGAGCTAGTTAGTTATCTAATATTAGTTAGCGGTCGGATTAACATTATTGTTGGTAGGGGTGGGTATTGATTCTAATTTCATCAATCGATTCAATGTCGAGTTCAGTTCAATTCGATTCACTTCACTTCCATCCGATATTGATTACTTATGGAACATTAAGTCTTATTAAATATCAAGGACATGATAAAAACTCCACAAACATTAAATTCCAAATTAAATTTTGCAGAGGAAGTAACTGGTTAAATGATTTAGTGTTATAATCACTTAAGTGTTACACAAACATCACCAGGGGTGAGATGACAATATTTTAAGAATTCTAATTCAATAATTAAAAAGATTCTGAATTGTCTTTAAGTGCAATAATCAGGTCTTTCGTAAATGTAAGGAAATACTTTAAAATTCATGTGAGCAGTACATTTCAAGAAAACAGTACGATACAAAAAAAATGGCCTTTAAAATAATATTTTCTTATAAATTTATGGGAAATATAGTTCGAAATAACCGATTCATGGCTTTATGACTTGATATCAGGCTCGAAAAGGAAAATCGACTATTGATTGTTGGATTTTTTTTAAACCCAGCCCTAATTGTTGGACCGCTATAGCCGCAGGATTAATGATACGTTATAACTATATATATATATATATATATATATATATATATATATATTTTTAATATATTAAACCTTTCACCTTGAATCCACCTCCTGTCTGTCCCATGTGTTTGTGCATGTTGCACTCGTTACATGTAGATTTGTAGATTTCACAAAATCACGCAATTCAT
Organism: Festucalex cinctus; assembly: GCF_051991245.1. Taxonomy (NCBI): domain Eukaryota; kingdom Metazoa; phylum Chordata; class Actinopteri; order Syngnathiformes; family Syngnathidae; genus Festucalex; species Festucalex cinctus. The sequence goes on from NC_135431.1 coordinate 14,565,300, forward strand.
CTTGTTGTTGTTCATGAATTAAAATGTCCATAGATTTTAGTCCAGTTTTTATTAAGTACATTTTGTCTCGTCTTCATTAGTTGATGCAAATGCATACTAATTTAGTCCCACTTAATGTTTATTATTGAGGGTTTTATTCTAATCTAGTTTTCTTGTGTTGACGAAAATATTATTTTTCGTTAATGAAATGAACACCATTACAGGCAAATCCCACGGGTCAACACCATCGACAGCACGGAGCTGGAGTGGCACATCCGCTCCAACCAGCAACTGGTGCCCAGCTATTCCGAGGCGGTTCTCATGGACCTGGCCCAGCTCTCGGGCGGCTGCCACAACTACTCCGTTTGCCACCGCTACGGAAGCTACCGGCAGAACTGCCGGCGCTGCCACCACCGCGCCATCAGCAGCTCCTCCATCTTCTCTCGCAGCGCGCTAAGCATCTGCAACACGGCCAGCCCGCGCCTGCCCTTCAGCGCCAGCCGCTTCTCGCTGTACGGCTCCAGGCGGAGCTGCCTGTGGAGGAGCGGCGGCAGTCTGAACGAGCCCCCGGGCCGCCCCACGGAAAGCACTCGCTGCCTGTCGGAACAGCAGGACGGCGAGGAGAGCCCTCCGGCTTACCGGGATGCGCTCTACTTCCCCGTGCTCATCGTACACAACGACGAAGGCTGCCTCAATCACAACCATCGCTCCCTGCACAGAAACGGCTCGTGCGTGGAGACTTCGCTATGACCCTTGAGCTGGATGAGGCTGAAAAATAGAACTTGATATCATGGTATTGTTGGTTTATATACTGTATTTTGTCAGACATCATCTAAGGAGTCATTGTCATCATAAAGCATTTCATTAATTGTACAGTAGAGGCAAATTTATTGAACAACATCAATCAGAACAAGCCATTTTGTACACTTTAGATTGGTCAATAATTTGTAAAACTGTAAAAAAAATAAATATATATATATATATATATATATATAAACGCAACAAAAAAAACAAAAAAACTTTTTGCAACATTTTTGCTTCCATTTTTTATGATGAAATCAAAGATCTAAAACTTCGACATACACAGTATCACAATGTCTGTCTAAATTTGTTCACAAACAAACCAGTCTAAATCTGTGATAGTGAACACTTCTCCTTTGCCGAGATAATCCATCCCACCTCATAGATCAAGATGCTGATTAGTAGGGATGTCACGATAAGGGCAATATTGTGATATTAAAACTGCCACAATATCGTCGTCGTCATGTTCACAATATTTAAAAGGAACACATGCATCTGTTAAAAAAAAGTCAGGCTGATTTCCATTTGTGCAGTTCTAGCACCCTCTAGTGGCTATTTTATTAGTGCAATTTAATTTTCATTAGGGATGTTTTGGCCTTCTATGTTTAAAATTATGCTAACTGTCAGATGAAGGGGAACCTAATTTGCTTGTGAAGCGATCAATGTGTGCTTGCATTAGCAAGTAAGAGCCTCAATATTGTTATTAGCGATTGTCGGTGGTTTATATGCATTGCTGTTATGTACAAAAGCACACTACTTAGCTTTTTTTAGTATGAGCTTTTTTTTTTTTTTTTTTTTTTACAATATTGTGATCTTTTTTAAATATCGCCAACGCCCCCGTAATATCGTGATAATTATCGTATCGTGACCTTCATATTGTGATATCGTATCGTGATGTTTGGATATTGTTACATCCCTACTGATTAGACACCATGATTAATACACAGGTGTGCCCACAATAAAAGGCCCACTGTGAAAGGTGCAGTTTTGCTTAATTGGGGTGGAGGACCCAGAAAACCAGTCAACTCAGTACTGACTGGTTTTCTGAGTCGCCAGGATCTCGGCAAAGGAGAAGTGCTCACTATCACAGATTTAGACTGGTTTGTGAACAATATTTGAGAGAAATTGTGATATTGTGTATGTAGAAGAATTTTATATCTTTGAGTTCATCTCGTAAAAAATGGTAGCAAAAACAAGTGTTGCGTTTATATTATTGTTGAGTATATATTAGTGTTGTTCCGATACAGTTTTTTGGCCCCCGATAGCAATCCTGATACCCAGCTTTGCAGTATCGGCCAATACCGATACCATACCGATACCTACGTTTTTTTTGTTTTTTTTTCCTCAACATGAAAAAGCTGTCCTGCCATTGGTTCAGAGCATTCAAGGGCCAATAGGATATCTTAGATCGGCATGCAGTGAACATGTCACATATCAGTGAATGTCGTGCACGAGCAAGACACAAGATGCTGCATCCAAAATCCTATATTAGAGTTGGAATTATTGGTATCGGCATGTTACTCGTGAGTACTCACCGATACCGATACCATTGTTTTAATGCAGTATCGGCGCCTCTGCCTATACCAGTACTAGTATCGGTATCGGAACAACACTAGTATATATAAAATAAAATAATTATAATGTCTAAATTTACTCACAATTTACTTACTAAAGTGCGAGATCTGGATTACTTGAACCTTCTGCCATCTAGTGGATGAGCATTTTATTTGTTCTTCCTGTCAATATATGTTGATAGCATAGATAGATGAAAAAGAAGATACATTATTTTTCATGAATAATGTATCATTTTTAGGATCAACTAAGTAAAATTTGGTAATTTCCTGTAATACACCAGAATTTTTTTATATTTTTTGAACACGGCACATTAGCGTGCTGCAACTCTGGTTGGGAAACACTGAATAAGCATGTTTGAAGTAACATTTCAACTTAACTGTTAAGCATGTTAAAAAAAACTGTCAAGCATGTTAAAAAAAGTTACCCAAGTTACCTTTATGAATGACAAAAGCGTAACACGAAGGTTACTCGCTTCTCAATGTTCTTAACTGTCACATGAGCACAAAAGTTTACCACAGTTATACCGAACAATCAAAATTTTTAATAAGTAATGTGTTGGAAAAAGCCTCATTTTGATGCTCACTGAATTGAGATCTCATCTGTGCAAATTTTGAGCCATATTGTTTTTGAACAAATACTGAAACATATGCGCTAGCTAAAGAAATTCCTGAAAATTCAGAGAGAAAAAAATCGATTTGACATAATCTGCAAAGGGAAACAAATTGAATGCAGGAATGACAAAACTGGTGCAACATCAAAAGGCTTCCTGAAACCTGATAACGATGCACAATATTTCCCATTAGCAGAAGTGGCTCGCTTGCGATGACATTACACTTCCTGGCTTGGTAAATATAGCAACACGCATTATTAATAATTCAGCAGAGGAGCGCTAAAGGACACAAGCACTACACTCGTTTCTTCAAGGCTTTCATACTGGCTGTAAATTTTGTATAAATGCCAATAACACACTATTAAGTAGATAAATGTTGAATATTAGTTTTTTTTTTTTAATTGAGCCTACCTCTTTATTTAAGTGCCTAGCAATTGAGCTATTAGAAACAAACATCTTAGTGTCCCCTTTTTTATGGTTTTGGATACAATTACGTTTTTTTTTTTTCTTTTCCTGTCTTCCTGATGGTAATGGAGCTGCGTCGTAGCTGGATGCTGCTGCAGCTGCTGATGCGTATCATCAGACAGGCAGGCAGAGAGCCGGCTCTCAAAGATGCTGAAAATAGGCAGGGGCACTGCACTCGCGACGGATAATGTCACATGTAATAATACGAAAAGATGGCTGGAAAGAACTGAGAGGCAAAGTTGGAAAGGGGATGTTCATGAAAATCTGGAGCGCCGCTACTTTTTGAAGAGATATGAAGTAAGACGTTGCTCTCAGAATGATGAGGGTCAACTTAGGAGTAAGTCTGCACAACATGTAAAATGTTGTAGCTACGAATGGAAATTTTACAATTTAAATCGCAGATGGGGTAAATCAGTCCATCTTTTTTTTTTTTTTTTTTAAAGTTTGTTTTTAATAAATGTAGTACTTTGATGAGGTGTGAGAATTTTTCTCTTCATGTTCTGTTTTCATGTCGGTGTCATATCGAATACAATAATGCAGCCCGGAGGACCATAGTACTGTGGCAATATTGTCTAATATAGGCTATACTACAGGGCGTTTCCAAAACAGTGACATCATTCCATAGTCCAACACAAATGATCTCAATTTTAATGTAAGAATTTGTAAAAATGAACTAACTTCAATGTAAAACAGAGGTGTCCAAACTACGGCCCGGGGGCCATTAGCGGCCCGCCGTCCATTTTTTAGTGGCCCGGGACATATGCTAAAAATGGCATTTGCATAAAAATAAAATAAAAACAAAAATGTTTGGAGATGGTCAAAGTAAGAAGGGAGGGTATCAAAAAACAGGTGCCATTAAAGGTTATTTAACTAGTAGTAAAAAAACAAAAACAAACTAGTAATAAAATAAAATAAATAAATAAAAATAAACTTAAATTGAAAAAAACAGCATCGTTACCGAAATTAAAAAAAACAAAAAAACGAAAATGCTTTTTAAAAACGAAAACTAAGTGAAACTACATTTTATGTTTACAAAACTAACTAAAACTATAATTATAGCAAAAATGTCCTTCGTTTTAGTCTTTGGTAATTAATTTAATGCATGAGCATTTGCGGATGATTTTCAATGTGATTTTTAGTAGATTTACTTTGATATCAACCGGAATAATGACGTTTGACAGTATGTCACACAGAAGTGACGTCATCTAGCAGCAGCCAATAGAAAAGCACCAAAAGATGACTTTTTTTTTTTTTTTTTAAATATTGCGCTCAAGTAATACACATTAAAAAAAAATAATACTGAAATTAACAAATTAAACTAAAACTAAGCCTTTTTTTTTTTTTAAAGAACGAAACTAATAAAAACTAACAAAACCACCCTGAAAACTAATAAAAACTAAAATGAAAAATTCCAAAACTATAATAACCCTACTGCCATATTACAAATAAATTGGTTTATATACTGTAGCATTTTTCTAAATATGCAAAAGCACAAATAAATTATTTGTACAATTTTTAGGACAAAACACAATGTGGCCCTTGCGTCCTTCTGATTTTCTGTATGTGGCCCTCAAATGAAAACGTTTGGACACCCCTGATGTAAAACTTATGTTTAGAGTTAGTTAAATGTATTGCTTTTTTTTCAGAGTGAAGAATAACATTCATTCACTCTCAATGAAAAGGCATTTTGAAGGAATCTCATAAAAATACAACTGCAAAACTGATTTGGATACGGCATGAAAAATCTTCAAGAGACAAAGGCGGGACAAATATTGCACCTTTCTGAAGCTTTCGGCAATCAGTTATGAACGCTGACGTGCCATATAATCATTTGAAATATGATATTGTACTTTAGATAAATAAATCTTAGTTTTCACTTTTCAACATGGATCCCATTTAATTTCATTCGTCTAAGACTGAGGTATGTTTAAGGGTACTGATATTGCAAAGGGCTACCAGAAATTTCTGAAATAACAAATAACCTCAAAATACATTTACCTGTTGTTATTAATTGTGGGAATGCTGAAAGCATCTCACATATGTTATTCGGATTTTTATTCTCACTTTTTTTTGCCGAAAAACAACTCCCATATAATACTTCCGATTTACACCGTTAAAATTTCAACTTGCTTCAAAAATTCACGCATTCTGAGGTCTGGTTCCACGTTACTTATAGTACTCACACAATTTGACGTTAAATATCAACTTTTCCCCATTCATTTTCTTTTTTTTTTGTAACTTATTTTTTATTATTTCCAACACAACAACAATTCAAAAACAAAATGAACAAATGGTCAGTTAGTATATAACGTCCACTTTTCCCAGTAATCTTCATACACTGCTTGTCGCAACCTTATGATAAATGTGAGTCTCTCCATCATGTGAATTTCTTCTACAATGTCCTTCCAATCCTTCAGTGTAGGTGGATCTTCTTTATACCACTTTCTGGTAATAGCTTTTTTTGAAGCTGCAAGCAAAACCTTCATCAAATAGTGGTCCTTATGAGGAAAACCTTGCCCATTAATATGTCCCAAGTAGATCACCAAACCTGTTTGTGGCAATTTGTAACCCAAAATTTTTGCAGTTTCTTCCCAATACTTCAATAATTTGTTACATTGCCCAAAAATATGTGAATGACCTACATTTTGCTCTCCACACTTTCTCCAACAGGGTTGGTGAGCTGATTGGGAAGCTTTTTTAATCTTTGGTGTGATGAAATACCTTACAATGTTTTTCCAACAAAACATTTTCCAATTCTTGGAATTCGTCGTAGTAATTTGAGTTTCACAAATGTTGAACCATGTATCATCACTTATTTCTTCTTGGAGTTCATTAACCCATTTATCCCTGATATATAACGTTGATGTTTTCCTATTGACAACCAACCCTTTATACAATTTGGATATTAATTTCCTTCCCTTATTTAGATATACATCTCCAAGTATTTCTGTAATTACATTTAATTCACCTGGAAGGCCTAACTTTATGTCTTTGTTGTAATGATCTCTAACTTGGAGATACATAAAGAATTCTTGATTCTCCAAGTCAAAACTTTGTTGCAAGTTTTGAAAGCTTGCCATTTCTCCTTTTTTGATGAATCCCCCATTCATTTTCAATGGGACTGACATTAAACTTTTTCTACGTCCCACTTTCCACGCCTACTTCCATACATACAACTGATCATCATTACCAGCTCTGTGATACTGCTCAGTACTTTTTATTCATGTATCTCTCAACTTCAATTAGAACTTTGTAATTTTCACAAATTTGATCTTTCAATTTACTTCATAAGCATTCAGCTTAGCATTCAGCTATTGGCATTCAACTTTCAGCATTCCCGCGCAATTTCTCCGGAAATTGCAGTTAGTCTAGTAATTCATAATATTCACCTATTTGAAGACCCTGATCTTTGTTAAAGCTTTCTCACAATCATTATAAACAATAATCTAATTATAGGATTAATGGTGTCCAAAAAATTGGAACACCTTGTAAGTACTATAATGTGATTTAGTAAAATAGCTACTTTTGAGCATGTTTATTTGACATCATTTGCAAACGTGGCATGTTAAGATTTTTTTTTTTAATTACTCACATTATATAGTAGCCAGTCTAATTTTATGCATGATTTGATTGTTTTCTTTGTTGTTTATAAGAAGTTAGCACTAAAACCAGACTGAATGTGTAAATAAGTAGTAACATTTAGTTTCTTTGTTTATAACTATTTGTATTGTTATCAGTTTTGTTGAGGGTAATTTTTGAGAATTTAGCCTCCTTTGCATTTCAATGTAAGGAAAATAAAATGTTAATTCTCATATTGGTATTTAATCTGACTATATGCTTGCATTTTTTTAATGCATAAAGACACCATATTACAAGTTTTTTGGCTCACATTTGTACCGCCGTTGTTTCAACATAAATTGCAGTCGTGCATCTAACTGCAACAAGCTAATGGGACCAAAATCTCAACCAAACTAGAACAGTTCATAAACGAGTGGAACATGATTTACTGTATATGACGGTTGGCAAATGCACTGAACGCTTTCTCATGTCATAACTCAATTTGATTGTTTTTGTCAAGCGCTCACTGGAGTTTGTCTTTTCAGGCTACTGTGCATAAAACAGGCAAGGGTCCAATGTGACTAAAATAAAGGCATCACTTAAAAAAAGGCTGTTTGGCAAAATTTTGTTGAAATCATTTCATTTCATAAGATTATGACATACCACTGATGGTAATTAAAATTATGGTAGTGTTCAAAAGACATTTTGTAAACTATGCTACGATAAAATTAGCTTTCCGGCCAGGTGTTATGTTTTTTTTTTTTTTAAGGTACACTTGACTCATTAAACAATTTTCAGCAGTGAAAAGTTAATATTTTGTCCAGAATGAATTTGATAACGTCATTATTTTTCATGTTCAATTAATGCCTTTAATTTTATTTTTTATTTTTTCTTCCTACTGTCAACGGATGATGACATCACTTGTGCTGAGGAAGTAGGTAACGGCCAATCATGGCTCACCTGTACTCTGGGTTTGGTCAGTAAACTGAGCCATGATTGGTCATTACCTACTTCCTCAGCACAGGTGATGTCATCATCAGTCGACAGCAAGTAGAAAAAATAATTTTTAAAGGTATTAATTGTACATGAAAAATAATGAAGTTACCACATTAATTATTAGGGATGTAACGATAATGGCAATATCATGATCTTGCAATATTAAAACTGCCACAATATATTGTCGTCGTCATGTCACAATATTAAAAGCAGCACATCTGTTAAAAAAAGTCAGGTTGATTTCCATTTGTGCAGTTCTACCACCCTCTGGTGGCTAGTTATTTAGTGCACTTTCCTTTTCACAAGGCATGTTTTGGCCCTTCTATGTTTAAAATACAGGATAATGGTCAGATGAAGGGGAACATAATATGATTGTGAACATAGTCAATATTTGTAGGAACTTAATGTGCGCTTGTATGAGTGCCTCAATATATATATATTATATTTCTATATAATATTTGTAACATTTTTCATTGCTGTAATGTACGAAAACACAATATTGTGTGTGTTTTTTTTAGTATAAGCTCATTTCTTTACAATATTGTGACCTTCTTTTGTATCACCAACCTCGCCACAAGATCGTGATAATTATCATATCGTGACCTTCATTTCGTGATAATATCGTATCGTGATGTTTGGATATAGTTACATCCCTATTAATTATGGACAAAATATTAACTCTTCACTGCTGAAAATGGCTTGATGAGTCAAGTATCCCTTTAAATGACAATACTCGATTCACGCAAATTTACTTGACCACTTTATCTTTTGTATTTTTTACTTAACATGTTCTTCTTGTTCAGTGCAACTAAAATATTTTTTTATATTATTTTTTATTTTTCTTTCAACCATTCTTCCAAGCAACCATTTGTGAGTTATGGATGTTTATTTTTTATGTTTTTTGGGGGGTTTTTTACACTTGAATTTGCTTGGTTGGCTCATTATCACCAATATGCTGCATCAAAATATTCAATAAAATGAAACAAAGTACATCTACCTAACAACCTCAGATACTGCTGGTGGAAGTGGAACTGGTTACTTCAGATGTTGCCTGTTGATGCAAAAAGAGAAACTGCGTTCTGTTATTTTGCATTCACAGGACTGCAAAATTGAACAATAAAGCAGTTTAAGAGAATAAAAGAGGGTTTTCACATGGCTGACGTCTACTGTACCTGGGCATCTTCTTGCTGTACTTCTTCAATTTCCGGTTGTACTTCATCTTCTTGTTCTTGTACCTCGTCATCTTGTGGCTGCACCTCGTCTTCTTGTTGGGGTTCTTCTTGCATTATTAAGCTCTGAGCGGTATCAACCGGCTGCGGAGGAGCGACGGTGCGAACCACCTTGGTGGTTTTGAAGGCACTCTTATTGGTGCCAACCACCTGGTTAATGACGGCGACGCTCTGCTCGTCGATATCTGTCAGACGGACGTTGCATTCTGTTAAGCTGCTGTTTTGAGCTATGGCCTCCTCCAGAGCTTTGCCTCCATCCTGCTCACATACAGACAAGGGAAAACAAATGCAGTATTTTATAGTAAATATTACTATTTATTTACAGTATATTGAAGGTGATTTATTGAAGTATTCAAGTTTTGCTGATAAGTTTACAGTGGTGAATGGTAATATATACAGTTTTGTGACAATACTGTATATTCATTCACAGTCAAAAATTGGAGTGTTAAAATATTGGTGTTAGGTGTTTCAGTGTTGATTTCAATACTGTCTGATTTAAATGGAAGTCAGAGTTGATTTATTTAGTGTTAAACCAACTCTTGAGGCGAGTTAATCAAATTAAGCTCCGCCCACTTCATTACAACTGCTCTACTGCAAAGACGTCTGGGATATAAATAACATGATCGGTAAAAATGTTATTACAATTATCAGTCATACAATTCCCAAAAATCGTAGAACTATGCTGGCAAAATTGAGGAAGAAGATTACGTGTCAAATATTGTCAACCCTCCCTGCTCCATTACGCTTCGTTTTTAAAAAATTTTTTTTTATTGTTTTTATTTTTTATCATGATCGGATTTTGTTTGTGGGCGGCACGGTGGATGACTGGTTAGCACGTCCGCTTCCCAGTACTGAGGATGCAGGTTCGAGTCCAGGCTCCGGCCTTCCTGGGTGGAGTTTGCATGTTCTCCCCGTGCCTGCGTGGGTCTTCTCTGGGTACTCCGGTCTCCTCCCACATTCCAAAGACATGCATGGCAGGTTAATTGGGTGCTCCGAATTGTCCATGTGTGTGCTTGTGAGTGTGAGTGGTTGTTCGTCTCTGTGTGCCCTGCGATTGGCTGGCAACCAGTCTAGGGTGTCCCCCGCCTACTGCCTATAGCCAGCTGGGATAGGCTGCAGCACCCCCCGCGACCCTAGTGAGGAGCAAGCGGTTCAGAAAATGTTTGGATGGATTTTGTTTATTTTACACTAAATGTTTTCTGCGCATGCGGGTCACTTTGGAGACGCATTTGGTCACACACCAAACAAGATGGAGGTCGTAATTCATATGTAATGCAAAACATCGCCTGAATAGCCTTTGACCCAACAGTTTTAAGAGGGTAGTTTGGTGTTTAGCCAGGGCTGGACTGGTGTTTTGACTTAGGCCCACCGGCCCAGCAAATTCTGGGCCAGTCTCCTGGGGTAAAATGTCGGAAAAATTATAATTAAAAAGAACTCCAAAAGAGGCCGGCCCACCGGGCATCTGCCCTGTATGCCAGATGGCCAATCCAGCCCCGTGTTTTAGCTGTAAACAAAAAACAACAAAAAAGGCATGTATACTCACCACACCCAGTTTGTTACAGGAGAGGTTGATGGTCTCCAGCGTTTGATTTTGAGCCAGCACTTCTGCCAACGTTACAGCGGTGGGCGCAGTCAGGAGGTTGGCTCCCAGGTGCAGATGACGCAGGGTGCCGTTGTTCAGTAAGGCCTTGGCAATGGCTTGCCCGCCCTCGTCGGTCACGCGGTTGATTCTTAGGTTGAGCGATAAAAGGCTGTAGTTTTTAAACAAGGCTTCGGCAATGAAGTTGGCTCCCACGTCTCGAATAATGTTGTCGCTCAGGTTGACGACCTCCAGTTTGCTGCTGTTGAGCAGAATACTGACCGCCTTGGCCCCCTTATCGCCGATCACGTTGTGGGAAAGGTTGAGCTCTATCAGGGAGGGGTGCCCCGTTAGGTGTTTAGCCAGCAACTTGCACTTTTGGTCATCAATGTGACTTTCATGGAGACGCACAACCTGTAGAAATAATATTTCCAAATTATGACATTATTGTTTGACAATTTGTTTCATAAAACCATTTAAAAAAAGAAAACTTCGGAACTAATCTTGTCCTCAATTTGCTTTGTCCAAACACGATACCTTCAAGGTCTTGCAGTATTGAAGCGCCATGGCGAGAGTCTCGCAGTCTCTGTCAGCCATCTCAAACATCTTCCATTCAAAGTTCATCCCGCACTGTTTGACCCAGTAGGTCACGTGAAACTCCTCCAGGCAGCTCAGCTTCTTCAGGAGAAAGCGGAAGTCATAGTGTTCCATGTGGCCCGCGTCCGAGTCGGTTTCGCTCAGCCAGTCCATGTTGTCTCCCTTCGTAATCTTGGCCTCCTTGATGGGCGGCAGCATCTGGGTGATGACCAGCCTCCTCACGTAAGCCTCGCACAGTGGGATCTCATCGGCGACTAACTTGAGGGCGGTCGTCTCCGGGATGAAGTTCTCAATAATATTTTCCAGGTGCCTCTCGAAAAACATTCGCTTCCAGCTGTGGTCATAGTGAGACACGTCGCAAATGTCCCAACGTTGCTCACAGCACCGCCGCCAGTAGACGCCATCTTCAATCAAGTTGGCGGTCACAGGAAGGGGCAGAGAGGTTGACAGTCTCTCCTGCACAAAATCTCTCTGGCTGGGTGAAAGCTCCTCGTAGATGGGGGTTTCTGCCACACATAGAGCTTTAAGTTGGTGACTATAAAATCATAGAATATGATATGAAGGACACTAGTAAAAACCATGGCATACCCTCAAAGTTTCTCACAATACATTCTAGGCAGAGATTTGATAAAAAAGGCACAAGGCCCAAGGACCAGTTTGGAATTTCAGCAATGATCCTCCTCAATCTTCTGCTGTCCACAGTCAGCACTGTTGGGCCTCCGGTGAGCCTTGACATGATTGCAGGTGGTTTGTGGAGAACTACATTTAAAAAATAAAAAAAGAAATAAATAAATAAAATTATAGTGCACTTTGTGGAAACATGATTGCAAACCACATTTTATTTTAAACCTGTGTCGTTCATTATATACACTTAGCTTAAAATATGATATATGGGTTAGCAATACATGAGAAACAATGTTTAAACAAAGTGAATTATTTGTAGTGCAAGTAGGCCCATTACGAAAGCGAATATCAAGTAGTTTGTCAAAATATGATCACGAATTTTGCGCCACTGAAATGCTACAACATTCTAGCTAGATGCCATCCAGTCAGCACAAAAGAAGCAGTTAAGTTATAATGCTAACTTTAAGTTATGCTAATTCTTTATACTAAAATGAGAGCTGACCTTCAGAAACTGTGACTAGGTACTTCTTCTAAAAAAATTTTTATAGTTTAAGACTCATGGAAATATAACTTCATCCGCTATTGGTAAAGCAAGTTATTATATTCAGTGTCTGAAGTGACAAACCTGCAGTCACGTTGAGCAACGTGTTTCCATAGTTACCGAACGCTCTTCAGGCAACGTTTCAAAACAAAAATGCTGCCACCTACAGGACGGTAGGGGAAGCGCAACGAATTGGCATCAACAAATGGACAAAGAATCAGCGAATTAAAAAAAATGAACGTTGATTTTTTGTTTATTGTTTTTAGTTTGGAAAACATTTTTAGAAACTAAAACAACACAGATCTGTTCTTGATGTGTTTTTGGATTACTGTTAGGAGGCGGTAATCCCAGAAAGTCCAGTTGTGCAGTTATGGACAATGGCTATTAATCGCTGTTCTCATCGTGATAGGCGATCCTCATATCTGCAAAGTACATTGGTATAAAAAAAAAAAAATCCTGTATTCATTGGTGTTGAGCTTCCAAGACAAGTCGTATGTAATACAAAAGTGTTAAAAATAAGTTCACCCCTAGGGAAATGACAGTGTTTACTGCCCCCATTATCTTTAATGACAGATAAAAGGTGTCACTATGGGCCTCCATCCTCTTTCTTATTTTATAATTTGTCAACTCACCTTAGCCATAAGAGCATCCAGAAAAGTATCACTAGATCATGAGATTGAAATAAATCAGAGAGAGAGAGTTCACAGTCAAGTCTTCATCAGTACAATTACTGGACTTCATCTGTACACTCACATAGGAACTGCTGCGAAGAGATCTGGAGGTCCTGCTCGGACTGCCTACAGTGTCTTCAGAAGAGCTGCTATCGCTCATGCTTTCACTACTACTGTTGCTCTCCTCATCATGGTTTCCAGACCTATCTGCTAAACAGAAAAATAAAACTACATTTTTCACATTACATAAAAACATCTCTCTCCTGAAGTACTGACAAATGACATTTTTAAAATTTGAATCCAAAAGATGAACACAACAACGCGCTATTGCATGGTACCTGCCTCTCACCACATACACAATGAACGGGTTTAGAAAAATCTACTTTTTGGAGCTTTTAGGTGTGTTAAAATACTAATTCCTCACCAAAAACATCACTGATGTGGTGATTTCCTCCAATCGCCCCTCTATGAGAAATGCTAGGCTATTCTGCACCCCAAGCACCAGCCCATCCCAACCCGAGAAAATGAACATAAGGTGTGGACACCCCCCCGCACCGCCTTTGCAGACTAAACGCACGCCCACTTTCTACTGACACCTCCATGGGATGGTGACAAAAGCAGCCTTTATCAGGAAACATTCATGCCAAAGTGCAATGACAATTGTTGGCTAACACTTGTGTAAACTACAAGTAAAACGTTAGCACTGTTGAACCTAACTGAATGAATAGTATAGTGCAGTGTTTCCCAACCCTGGTCCTCGGGCACACTATCCAGCCTGTTTTCCATGTCTCCCGATTCCAACGCAGGTGAGGATTGTTATCAGGCTTCTCCAGAGCTTGCTAATGAGCTGTCATTGGAATCACCTGCGTTGCATAGAGAGACATGGAAAACAGGCTGGATAGTGTGCCCTGAGGACTAGGGTTGAAAAACACTGGCATAGTGGTTAATGAGCTAGCTCTGTAAGCAGCAAGTCCCTGGTTCGAGACCAGGTCAGGCCCCCACCCCCTCTTCTTTCCTCTCCTCCTCCACGATTTCTTGTGGCAAGGAGCCGTTTTGTTTCAAATGTTTATTGAAGAACTGATGGCTTGCATTCGGAGGAGTGCTAAAACGCAGAGCTCCGACAGCAGACTGCAGTCAGCTCGCCGGGAGCGCGGCAATCACACGGACAGAGGCGGGGTTTTACTCAACCGGGCGTTTTACTTGCGAAACACCAAATATTTCATTTTTTAAAAATTATATCGCCATAGTGTCAAAGGTAAGATTTAATCATTATATGCCTATAGTTAACTGTTGGAAGGACTTAAAATACCGTGGCGGAATTCCATTAAGTGCAGTGTGAAATGGACTTTTTACTCCACTGAGGTCATTTTTTTTTATGTCAAACAAACAAAACAAAACAAAAAGAAAAAGCTCATCAGATGCTAGCAAACGTCAAACTCACTATGAGAGGAACTGCTGTGATGAGGACTGGAGGTCCTGTCGGTGGTCCCCACAGAGTATACAGAACTGTTGCAATCACTACTGCTCTCCACAGTTTCTACTGAGCTGATATTGTGATTGCTGCTGTTGCTCTCATCATCTTGGATCACACTCACATGCGCAGTGGAAGCTGGTGGCAAACTAACAGGGAAAAACACATTGCTCATGAAACGTGCAGAGAATTACTGTGTGACCTGAAGAGCAAACGGATGTTACATTTCAAAACCAACAGAAGCAGTTTTTAAAAATTTATGGAGTCTACGAATCCACGCAATCTTTTCGTCATTAAGCATTCTGTCTAATGTTAATTGCTTAATGGGTAGTAATGTTTATAAATACTAAATAACGGTGAAATTAAAATTGAGCTTCCCTTAACTTCTTTATGGTTGAGAAGATAATCGCGGAAAAAGACCAAATGTAACGCTGCAATTTGAAATATTTATTAACATTACTGTCAGTATTTACTACCGTCACTGTCATCCCAACAGGTAGTGTCTTTGTAAAAAATGTGTAGGGAAAAAAAAAAAAAAAGTCAGTCCCAAAACGAAAACATTATGTTGAGGTTTTGGTGCCTCCGTCGTGGATGGTTTTAACGCACATCTCTTCTCTCCTCTCTGAGACGAGCGCCTGCCGCTTGGTCTTCATTTCCAGGCTGAGGTTCTCCACCACGCTGTCGATGTAGTTGTCGAGCGCCAGGCATCGACTGTGCGACTTGATGGCCTGTCGGCAGATGGGGCACTCCTCTTTCTTTTTGCGCCACTGCTTGATGCAGTGGCAGCAGAAGCTGTGACCGCAGTTAAGAGTCACAGTCTGAAGATACATAATAAGAAAAAGTCATCCCTTTTTGTTTGGTCGTGAAACGTGAGCGGGCTATACGGACTCGCACCTCAATAAAGAGCTCGGAGCAGATGATGCACTGAAGTTCGGTTTCCAGGACCTTGGTGACTTGTGTGACAACTTCCTCCTGCGCAGAACAAAAAACAGTATGAGGCGCTACAAATGCAGCGCGCTAAGAGATTCCTGGTGTCGCAACCCACCTTTATCACAAGTTCTTTGTTTTTGGCCAGTAGGATCTCTTCGAACCTTGTCCGAAAATGCATAAGCTCATCTATTACTTTCCTCTGCTAATGGGTGTTGAGAATAAATTGAGCAATGAAAAAAAAATAATAATCCAATGCAACGGGATGCATTACTCAATCATGTGCGATTTGGTGCTTACCTCCTGCAGGGCATCTTCCAACTGTTTCTCCATCAGCTCCTTTTGCACCTTTTGTGTTTTCTTAGCCTTTAAATCCATAAGAGGAATAAAACAAGACTTAACTTATTAAACAATAAACACTGGAACCGCTAATACTATCTGTCACTGGTAATGAGCTGAGACACCGGCGACATTGCTCTGTTGATTAATGTGTCCTAAAATGGGAAGGAAAAAAAAAAAGGCCAGCAGGTCCTAGTTAGCCCCAAGAACAATTGAGTATCTCACAGGTCTGTTCTAAAAATAGCTCACCAGTGATGGGACACTGACTTACTATGAAGAATTAAAACAGAAGAATATTAACATTTATTATTTTATTTTTTAAGTTCAAATTGTACGAGTTTCTTAATGTATTAAATATTATATATGTTGTTGAAAAATGAAATAATGTGCAATGGAAAAAGATGCTGTTTTTATTCATCCAAATATGTTTTTTGAAAAAACAAATATTTTGAACAGATTTGGAAAAACTATTTTTCAATATCAGCTGCTATGCAATGTTAACATTTATTTTATTTAAAGTTAACATTGTACGAGTTTCTTAATGTATCAAATATTTATGATGTTGAAAAATGAAATAATGTGCAATGGAATTTTTTTTTTTTTTATTCATCCAATTTTTTTTTTTAAAACATATTTTGAATAGATTTAGGAAAACTATTTTTCAATATCAGCTGATATGCAATGTTAACATTTATTTTATTTAAAGTTAACATGGTACAAGTTTCTTAATGTATCAAATATATGTTGTTAAAATTTTTTATCATTTTTATCAGAATAATGTGTAATGGAAAAAATCTGTTATTTATACAAATATTTTTTGAAAAAAACTAATATTTTGAATATTTAGAAAAAATATTTTTCAATATCAGCTGATATGGAATACTTAAATGCTTAACAGTTAACAGTTGAACCTTTATTATTTTTGCACTTCCTATACTAGATGCACTTGATTATTAATCATTTGGTCAGTCTGTAACACAAGATTTTGATAAAATTTATTTTTTTTTTAGCATTTTCTGACCTCTTGTTGCCTCATATTTTCACTGTAGGTCTTCTCAAACATTTCCATTTTTTTCATTTTGGCTTGGAGGCTCTTCAGCTGCCCTTGCAGATTGTTAATTTGTTCCTCCCTCAATGGATCGGAGGATCCGGGTTCACCTTCCAGCGAGGCGACCTGCATCTGTATCATGTCCAACTGCTTTCTGAGCATCAAGATGTTCTGGCTGTAACTACAAGAGGGAAGGCAAATAGTTATAAGGTGATATTTATAGAAATAAATGTGTATCGTCTTGGTGAATGCAGAATTTAATGTCAGTGAGAAAGACACGTACATTTGTAAGCTGTCGGGGTCAAAGGGGACATCTTTGACACCACAGGCCTGGTCCACATCTCCCAAAAATAGAGTGGGAGGGGTCTTGTCCAACTGAGGGCAACTGTGGTGCAGTGCAAGAGGCAGAGGGCATGGATGCGCCAACGACTTATCAGGAAATGAGCAGCGGTACAATTTGGCCGTTGAAGTTGATGGCTCCACTTCTTCGAATGACAGCTTCCGTTTGGAATTCTTACTTTGTATTGTTTTTACAGCATCTTTTGCCAAATTGTGTTTAACTTCTCGGAGGGGCCGCTGCACAAGCGTGTATTCAAACTCGACTTTGGACCCAGTGACAGGCACACCGAGATGTATGGAGTCGCCTAGCTGAAGCAGTTGGGGTTCTTGAGGGGGTATGCGGATCCCATTCACCCATACACCATTGATACTCTGAGAGTGAACACAAAAAGAGAAGAAAACATACTTCAGTTCATACATCACAAACATCATGGCTTCATGTGCAAACATCATGGCTTTCTGTACATACCGAAATATACAAAATAAAAATTTACAGTGGAACCTCATTACTGTACTAAGTATGATTTTAAAGTTAAACGTAAGACTTTTTTTCTTTTAGCCTAGCTTTTAACTAACCACTTTATTACAATGTAAAAATAAGTCATGGCTAAAAAAAAAGAAATACATCGGAGTTTTTTTAAATTTTTTATAAGTAAATAATTTCATAAACGAGAAAGGTATCCATTATTGTACTTTTCTCTTGTGTTAACTCATGTGTCATGTTGTGCTGAAGTTTGGGAAATGTATATAAAACAAATATAGACCCAATTATTAAATTACAAGAAAAAGTGATTAAAAATAATAAATAAGGTTGGCTACAGATAATGAACTAATCTATTTATAGTAACTGGTATTTTTAAAATCTAAGAATATTGTGTATTTGAAGGGCGGCACGGTGAATGACTGGTTAGCACGTCCGCCTCCTAGTTTTGAGGACTTGGGTTCGAGTCCAGGCTCCAGCCCCCCTGGGTGGAGTTTGCATGTTCTCCCTGTGCCTGCATGGGTCTTCTCCGGGTGCTCCGATCTCCTCCCACATTCCAAAGGCATGCATGACCGGTTAATTGGGTGCTCCGAATTGTCCCTAGGTGTGCTTGTGAGTGTGGATGGTTGTTCGTCTCTGTGTGCCCTGCGATTGGCTGGCAACCAGTCCAGGGTGTACTACTACTACTACTGCCCAAAGCCACCTGAGATAGGCTCCAGCACCCCCGGCGACCCTTGTGAGGAATAAGTGGTCAAGAAAATTGATGGCTGGATGGATGTGTATTTGAAGACACTGGAAATGCTTTTCATGTAGAGAACAATAGCCTGATTTTGTGTCCATGTTTCTTTTAAATTAAGAGAATGAAACTATAATTTAAGGGGTTTGTTTATGTTTGGAACATTTAAAGTGAGGACCAACATGAAACACAGACGTGTTTCAGTTTTTGGGGTAAAATTAGGGAATAGACTTGACGACATGTTGAAGCTCATGTGTACATATTTTGCTGCTGGGGTTTAAGAATATACCGAAATTGAAAGTGTCAAATATTTTATGCTTATAGTGCCATTGATTAAAAAAGAAAAACATGTAGGAATTATAATGTGAATGTAGTATTTATTTATTTTGTTTTGCAACAATTCTGTGTGATTCATGGGACTGTATAGTAGAAGCGGACTTTATAGAGGATAGGCAATAATGGGCCTGGTACTTCAGCCTATTCATTTTTTTGGTTAATTGATTTGTTTGAAAGTATGTTTGTGTTTTCTTCTTCGTTACATGTGGAACAGAAAATAAGCTATTCATAAAGAGTGCCAATACTGTACATTTTTCATTTGTTCTATGTTATTTATAGTGGGTAGTACAGTCGTAGGTACCTTCTTGTCTGTGACTGTCCAGTGTCCATCTTCCCTTTGCGAAAAAGTGCAGTGCAGCCTCGAAATCATTAAAGGGTACGTTGGAGACAAGAGTTGGTAGGTCACATCAAAACCACGGCCTACAGTAACCTAAACACAAGAAAGTACGACTTAGTGGCACGATATGTATTGTCAGTCAGGGGCTGGCGGTTCAAAATGACAACATGATATTTATTTTGAATGAGCTAGCAAACGAAGCTAGCAACTGCACCTACTACGTACTTCTGTGTTTTCCACCAATCGAAGCCAGCCTGAATTCCTCCCGACTCTCATTAAACAAACAACGTCTGAGTCCAAACTCTCATCCTCATCAGTCGGAGAAGAGTCCGTCGTGACTTTAGCCATCTTTATCTCGTGTTGTGTCTCATTGCTGTTGCTTACTAAAACAGCGTGTTCGTGCCGTGGCTGACGTAGTAAGGTTGACAGAGCCGCGTAAACGTAGCGTTACGACATCTACAGCACCGGAAAAGATCTACGATATTTTCAAAGCAAAGGCGAATTTCACGGACGTGCTGGAAATTACTGTAAAGTTTATATGCCTGTATCTGTATAAGATATTTCTAGTCTACCAACGACATAAATAATGAACTAATGTAGTAGGTTTTACAACCTTAATGTTCTGGCGTACAATGATGACCACAGATACAGTATGGACGTAGAGCTGTGAAGTATTTCCGGGACAATCTCATAAGGCACCACAGTTTCCGGTAATGACCATCGCCGTTTTCCTTCAGAGAACCTTGGTCAGTTTTCAGCATTTTGGAGTATTTTTCGTCATTATTATTGTTTTTTTTTTTATGAGTGTGGTTTGCGTGCGTTTGTCAAGGCATCGAAGAAGAGAAGAGACAGTACATCCAGCGACCACTGCTGGGTGCCCAGATAGACATGTTCTAACTCTGCCTAGTTTTTTCTCCTATGCTGAGCAGCGGGGACTGTGGCTTTGTCCAAACACAAAGCTTGGTTCGCCGAAGGCCGAATTTGTCGGTTACATGACGTCAATCCCGGCGCGACTTGACAGCACACATGGACAACAATGTCTTAAAGCAAAAAAAAAAAAAAAACACTCTGTTGTATTTCATTATTTACTTTTATAGTTTGTTTATTTAGTTTTATAGTTTATAGTTTGTATGTGAAGTACTTTGTAACTTTGCTTAGAAGGCAATGTTATTACCCCACTACTACTATTACTGCAACTGGCAATGATTCAAATTTCGTTTAAATGGTTTAAATTAATATATTTAATATTTCGATATTTGTAATTTATAATAACTGTGCAAGTACTCGGATTTGAGTTCTCAAGGCAGTTCTCTTTTTGTCGCCCACTCGTGCAACACCGTGCCATAAATCGCGCGCACCCTTCGCATTAGGGCGGGACTTCCGGTGAATTCTCCTCCTCGCGGATGGGACTTCAGGGTGAGCGTAAAGCAGACAGAAAGGGTTTGGTCCGTTCCGGTTATGGTTAGGGTGTCACCGTTCGCCGTGTGAGTCAACGCGGCCCCGAACTGTTGCAGACAGCCCCGCGGCGGAGGCGCTCAAGACCCGAAGAAGCCCGCCTCGTAAATGAACGTCGTCCTCGGCTATGCTGCCCTGAGTCTCCCGCCGGTACCCGCCCTGCCAACATGTCTGATGTCAACAAGACTCTGCTGAAATGGCATGCCAGTTTCAGAAAAGGCACAGACTTTGACTCGTGGGGACAATTAGTGGAAGCTATAGACGAGTATCAAATGTAAGTGTTTGTCCTGCCTCTCACATGCACATGCACAGGCACATGCATGCAGCGCTGTATGGGTTGGAGCGCTTACAAGTTGCACCCTGAGCTGTCAGTCAGTCCTTGGGAGGATTTAAGTGAATCATCCCCACACATGACGTGATGTGGCATTTGTTGTGTGCATGAGATCGCGCGTGTTGTACTGTCTTCCTCGATCAGTGTGTGAGCGTTTCTCTGCAGAAATTCACCAACAATATTCCTCAGAGTATTGAGAAATATCAGCCACACCCTCTCATTGTTATGGGTGGGTTTCCTGTGGTTTGACAGGAAATACTTGACAATAAAAAAAAAGACCCATCCCTCAGGAAAACCAAAATAAATCCTGATATTTTTCCCCCCAGCTAAGTAAGCGTAAAATTGCATGTATACATTAACAGTATGCTGTCATTGTAAGCTTTGAGATTGTGACTCCTTTCGCAACGAACACCAGGGGGTGGAAATGTGCACCCCACACCAGTTTATTTTGTTTGATCACTTTTTCTTTATTCTTGTTTAATCTCTAGTCTTGCAAGGCAACTGCAAAAAGAAGTGCAGTCATCGAACTCAACAGACTTCACAGAAGAGCAGAAGGTGGACATTGTGTAAACTAGAACGTCATGTTTTTATCATAATCTTTACATGTTTTTATTTTTCTATTTAAGAAAACTCTAGGGAAGATTGCAACATGCCTAGAGATGAGGAGTATCAGTTTACAGGTTAGTGTGACGTGTATCAGTAACATTGACAATATTTACTCTATTTTGGAATTTGGCTGTAGCATAAAATGTGGAGAAAAAGTGAAACGCTGTGACTACATTACATATCGTTACTGTCATTTGAAAGGAATTAGTTGTAATACAATATTACTTCATTACACTAATAAAACCATGGAATTCTAAGCATGACTTAACTTTAATACATTTATAGTAAGACAACAATGAAAATGGACAAAACAAACAAAACTGCCACATATAGACAATTTTGAGTTTTCAATCAAACTAGCCGCTTGTTTTTTGGAATGTGGGAGGAAGCTGGAGTACCCGGGGAAAACCCACGCGAGCCTAAGGAGAACATGCAAACTTCACACAAAGACGGCCTGAGCTGACATCCGTTAGACCTTGTTTAACTTAAAATTGATCATTTAATAATTTCAGTCTGTCAACAGTACATATTGTCAGATTTGTTTCCCCCCTCCTCAAAAATAAAATCTTTACAAATATTTGCTTTTACTTTGAAAAGCATTGCTAAATATATTTGACTATTTTCTAACATATTATGGACCAAACTAGTAACTGAATCTTTTTTTTCTGTACTGTCAAGTTGAAATAATGAAACAGGTTTTCAATAAAGGAAAAGAAATTAAAACTTTTTAACTAATTCAAACCCGCCCCCCGCGACCCTTGTAAGGAATAAGTAGTCAAGAGAATAAATGGATGGATAATTCAAACACAAAAACGTATAAATATGTTTTTTAATAATTTGTCCTTCACTCCCAAAAACATATTTATGCGTTTTTTATTGTTTTGTTTTAATGCTAGCGCATACAGAGGATTTGATGCAACAGCTTCTGACCTGAAGAGGTCGCTTAAAGCAATGGTAATTATTACAAAAAACGTCCAGCAGGTAGCAGCAGAGTATAAGAGATCAGCCAGGGCCATGTTGCAACAAGCTCTTTTTGCCAGTGTTTTCAACAGGTTTGTTAATAATGATGAAACTTAGCTATATTCCAATGCTGCAAAACGGAAACAGGTACACATACTTTTTTCCTGTTGAAAGAAGAGACTCTAATCTTTCTTTGGGGAGGTTCCATGGTTTTTATAGCAATAGAACACAATAGCCTGTGGTCCTTGCAAAATCAGTCAAAATCCAGTAATACAGCCAAGAGCTAAGAGGGTTGCCTCAGTGAAAAGCGCGTCAATAGTCATTGAAAAGCCAGCCAATGACAGTGCTTTTCATGCAGTAAAGCGGTAAGATGCAGTAATTGTCATTTATGTGTTTAGAGCACGCAGTCAACAGAAGAGTTCAAGTTGGAAGATTTAAAGAAGCTGGAAAACAGTGAGTTTTTTTTTTTTTTTTTACCATTTGTTTGCTTTTTAGTGACAATCCTGATCATTTATGCATCGTGTGTCCTTTTTGTCCATAGTCATTAAGAATTTATTGACGTACAACAAAGAATTTCCCTTCGATGTCCAACCAGTACCCTTAAGGTAATAAGCATCTTTCAGTATGTTTTGTACCACGAATATCGTTGGTGTACCTCATGTTTTTTGCATGTCCTCATCAGAAAAATCCTGGCTCCCGGTGAAGAGGAGAACCTGGAGCTGGAGGGAGAAGACGCCGCCGCGGTCGCCGGTTCCACAGAATCGTTCCCCCCGAGAGCTCCCGGTACTTTTGAAGCAAAACAAACACGGCGTCCCTTTTGCCTGCCTGCTTGAGTCACGAAGTCCCCATTTGATGTGGCCGTTTGTGTTTTCTGTCCTGTCCTGTTGGCGCTGTGCATGACTTCAACTCTCATTCTTGCCTGCCTGCTTTATTCACAGCTTCACAAGGTAGGACTTTCGTATCAAAGTGGATTTGTGGTGTGACACGGAACGATAGCCAATTAGAAAGTAAACTAAGGCTCACAAATAGAAGAGCAACTGGTTAATGTTGAGTGCTTTTATGCCTCTCAAGTCAATCGCCACTATAAAAATGACAAGAAGCGCTTGCAACTGCAGATGTAGTTGTCAGAAAGGCTACCAGTTAGCCTAGCATCCTCTATTTCTTCTTCTACTACTTACCTTACTTCTTTTTTATATTTCTAGCAGTATAGATTCAACATAATCTCACACTTATATCACAACAGCACAATTTAGGGTAATCATAAATTATAAATATATACTTTTTAAGGTTATGGGCCACTCCACGTGGCTAACGTACATCACAACAGAAGTTAATTCATTTCCGGTTCAGTTTAGCGAGTGATTTTTACTACAGAAGTCCATACAGTTGGGAATGTTCCTGCAATTTTGCTGTTCAAAGTTGGATACATTTTATTTTAACGTAGTTCATGCCAGACATTAGTGAAAAGAGTACGGTAATCAATCACCCAAACACTTAATTGCGGTGCTAATCGCACTAGCCGAGTCAATCTTAGGCTACCTTAGCATTTAGCATGGCTTCTCCGTTGTTTCTCATCATCACACATCCATAAATGTGGCTTATTCGCTGTCACACAGGCGACGATTATTGACAGGAGAGACTCCGCAACATTTTTAGGCACACTAGTAGCCAGCCGAAGTTGTTACTAGCGAGCTGCTTCTGAGTGAGTTGCACAGAGCGTTAGCTTAGCGGAGCATTTTAGGGCCATTCTTCTTATGATTATTATACTTTTTTTACTGTTGTCTCTACGTTTGATTCTCAGTTTTGCTATTCAATTTGGTAACGTAGATTTTGATCTGCAAACTGTGTTTCTTGAGTACACCACACTTAGGGTGGCCACTTCTGTAAGGTCATTTAGGTCAAAAAGGAGGACATATTTAAAAAAATTAAGCGTTCTCTCGCTATAACGCGGTTCACTTTTCATAGCCTCGCTGGTATCTTTGGAATGAATAATATGAAAGAATAAAGGTTCAAAACATACGAATAAAATGTTAATCTAATGTAATGTGATGTAAAACTTTTATTTACAATATGTTCTATGTAGCCACGCTAGTCTAAACACAGTCCAGTATTCTGAGTTTAACAGCAAAATCCACCTGCTTTTATCAGACTCGGGGCGGTCATTTTGTCACTTGTAATTGAATAAAAATGATATCACAGTTGCTCAGGGTAACGACCAATCGCGGCTCAGTTGTGAATGTCACATGACCAAACTCAGAAAACAGATGAGCCGTGATTGGTCGTTACCCTGAGCAACTGTGATGTCAGTTTCAGGAGACAAGTGACAAAATGGCCGACCCTGAGGTGGGGGAATAAAAACAGGTGGTTTTTGCTGCTTAGTTCATGTTCCACAAATGAAATATTAATCAGAATGCTGTGTTTACCTGTATACTCGTAAAAAGTGTTTTTTTTGGTTGACTTTAAAAAAAAAATTGTTTTCTAAAATTTTGTTCTTGCACTGTACGCTATTTTACTGATTTTAGTAACCTATATTTTATTTATTTACTTTGGCTGTTTTTAACTGCTTTTAAATGTACTTTTATTTACAATATGTGAAGCATACTGAGTTTTTTTTTTAAACAACGTGTAGGTACTGGTAAACATCTAATCAATGTGAAAAAATTTAGATTTCAATTTGAGATCTTTTTTTTTTTTTTAATTGCCAAAAAATACGTGTTATTCGCGGGATTTTACAGTACACTTGTGACTTGGATTTGTGACATCATTGTCCTCCGCAGGTACCTTGTTGCCACGGTTACCCTCTGAGCCCGGAATGACCCTGCTTACGATAAGAATAGAAAAAATTGGTCTAAAAGATGCCGGGCAATGCATCGACCCGTACATGACCATTAGCGTCAAAGGTACTAAAACACCAACAGCCCGTCCTTATTGTGACAAATCGGACACACAATCACTGTTTCTGTATGTGCAGATTCGAATGGGGTGGACTTGAACCCAGTGCAGGACACCCCGGTAGCCACCAAGAAGGAAGACATCTACATTCACTTCAGTATGGACGTCGAGATCCAAAGGCATCTGGAGAAACTACCGAAAGGTGACAAGACAGGCGTGGCTAAATTTCCAGAACGTGCTTAGGGTTTAAAAAAAAAAAAGGAAAAAAAAAGTGAACTTGTCATCCACAGGGGCAGCTATTTTCTTTGAATTCAAGCACTACAAACCCAAGAAGAGATTTACCAGCACAAAGTGTTTTGCCTTCTTGGAAATGGATGAGATCAAGCCTGGACCAATTGTCATTGAGTTGTAAGTCTGGGAGAATGCCTTGTTTGACTAAATGTCCTTGATGAGAATAATGTTTTTTTGTTTTTGTTTTTCTTTCAAGAAAGTTATAACAAGGAACCCCGTAATTTTGGATTTTCAGGTACAAGAAGCCCACCGACTTCAAGAGGAAGAAACTGCAGCTTCTCACCAAGAAACCGCTTTATCTTCATCTTCATCAAACCTTGCACAAGGACAGTTAAGGCCCGATCACGTACAATTCAGCACATTGTATTTTTTTTCTCCGTGACTATAATAATTAACACAGTAAAGGGATGTTTTTTTTTTTTTTTTAATTAACAGCGAATGGACTATTTGGAGGACATACTTCATTCAGCAACCTTTTTAACCCAATGTAGGGTCGGACTCAACGCGAGGTTGTGTCAATATGAGGTGCTCAATTATCTCTTGTTTGCACTATTGGACCTTGAAACAGAAGCGTGCAAAACGTGCTGCCACAAAGCCGACGTCACGTGTAGCAAACATTAAGCTGGGACGCTTACGGAATCATTTAAAAGGCAGACACTAACAGCAAAGTGCATCTTCAAATGAGTCCACAAGGAGACATTTTGGTGCTTATTATCATTTCAGATTCTATTGTTCCGTTTAAAATTTGAAATAAAATAATAGAAGAGGAACTTAGGCATGCAGAATTGTTATTTTCACCAAGTCTTAAATAATTCATACATACAAGATCTGCCCTGTCACCAAATTGTATATTAATAGAATTACTAACAATCCAGTGTATGTAAAAAGTTGCAATAAAAAAATTATGAACTAATGTTTTCCTATTCAAGCTTCACCAAATGATCATATCATTACTGTAAATTCAAATACATGTACAAATATATCAAACTCAATAAATATTCAAATTAACACTAAAAAATTACAGCATGAACTAGTGATAAATTGTAATACCAAAATAATATAAGCTCGACACCGTCACTGAATTTAACATTTTAAAAATGACTAAAAATTATTTCTTATAAAATATATATATATTTTATTAAGTGATTGAATATGTTCAAGCTAACTTGCAACCCTAGTGAAGATAAGCAGTAAAGAAACGAGTTAAAAAAAAATGATTACAACTTCATTTCAAGCCCCTTCCAACTGTAATAAATTATCTTTAAAAAAAAAAAAAAATCCTGGTTCAAGCTAGCTGGTTCACCCTTTACCAAATTTGGAACAAATAGTAGACAGCTCAGAGTGAATTAGTTTCACAAAAATATTTTCACGTGAGCTATTTAGGAATTACCGCCGTCTTTCAAAAGTATTTGGACAATTGACTGAAGGTGAACAAAGGAATAGAACATCAACATCTGAGTTGATATCAGGTATTGAGTTTGACATTTGGCAGCTGTTTGACTGGAGCAACCCGAACGAACAAATGAAGCCCCCCCGAGACACCACGGGGCTTTTAATGATGTTTGGATTTAAGTGGCACAGTTATTCATTCACTCTCGTGTCTTTGACCTTTATTTTCTGCTCATGTCAGGTGGCATTTGTCGAGTAATAATATCGCATTTGTGTTGGCCTTTGTTGCAAAACTTAATTTGAGCGTCACGTGTTTGCACAAAATATATTTCGACCTCAAGCTGACAATGTGATGCGAATCATGCAATGAGGTCTGCATGTCATCTGGGATCTGGACTTTTTTTTTCTTTTTAAGAATTGATGTCACCTTTATATGATGATCTTCATTTTGATTGCAATACTTGATTTTTAGATTTTATTTTTGTAAGGTCCAGGATTGTAAATGACCTATAAGATACACTAACTGATGAAGATGCAGTAACTGTATATGTGATAAGACTGACAAGCAATTTGATCAAAACATTCATTTCTAATAAACGTGGAAAAAAAAAATGATTGTGCTTAATTTCAGTTTTGAGATTTTCTAAATATACATAATTTGCTTTAAAACATGCAAAAACTGAGTTTCAGTGCTCATATAATTTCATTTGCATTAACTACATCTTCCCTTCCATTAGTCCACCAGTGTGACCAATTTAGAGTGCCTCATCGTCTGCTGTGAGTGTGCACACATACATCACTGAAAGAGATTATAGAGAAGTTTTGGTGATAGTTTATCATTACCAGGTGTTTTTGGTAATTCCTTGACAACTTCATTTTTGCATGTAAATATTTCTGAAAGTCAAACTGCACTTAACTGATAATGTAAGACCAACAGTTTTTGCATTCTTTATTATTAAAAGGTTCCTACCAACATAGTAAAATAAGTTACACATCTGGCCATCAAATTACACATTTGCTTTACAGTCGGCTCCAGAGGAAACTTTAGAGAAAAATGACGTTTGATCCTGAAATGCTAGAAGCGAAACCTCGAATATTCCCGCTTTTAAAAAATAATTTCCACAGGAAATGACATTTAAAAACCTTTAAAAACCATTGCTATATATATTTTTTTAAAACACAAATCCTTTGACATACAATGAATTATTGCACAATAAGATGTTCAAAAAAAAAAAGTGGCAACCCTTTCAGCTTGAGTATGTGGAATTTTCCACACAATCACTGACAATGCTTTCATTTAAGGACCAATGTTTATAAATAGCGTTTCAGTTTTTATTTCATGGCTGAAATATGAAAGTCATGATATATATATATATATGGACTTAATCTTGGTTAACATGACAAGTTTGTGGGGAGTGTTCAAGTCCACTGCCACATTTGGTGGCAATTTTCTTTCTTTTTTTTTTTTTTAAGGCTCAACCATGGCTGGCCTCGCTGAGTCCTGAGAGGCCTCCCGCTTTGGGGGCGGACCTCCTGCCGAGCCGCGAGTGGCGGCGGCGGGAGGTTGGCCAAAGGCTTCACTGTGACCAGGATGTGGCGGTTCCGGCATGGGGCCGCCGTGCTCGCGCGGTCCTGGGAAGCGCATGTCAGGAGGGAATGGGGGGCGCGGCCCCATAGGACCACGAGGACCTGCGACGGAGAACGTACGTGAAATTGTTTCAATTGTACTTTGTTCGACAAAAAAAAAAAAAAGAAGAAAAGTGTAAATCTAGATAGAACCAAGGTTATTTTAGTTAACTAAAACTAATGAAAAAAAAAAAACTAAAATTCAAAACAAGAACTAACTGAAACTACATTTTATGTTTACAAATCTAACTAAAACTATTATTGTGGGAATGCTGCAGCACATATTACCAGATGTCTGATACTGCTCGGTGGCACAGTTGGTAAAGCGAATTGTCCAGTTACCAGGAGGTTATAATTTCATAATTTATCTCTCAATGTGGTTTCAGCATTCCCACGCGATATCTCCAGAAATTGCACTTCGTCTAGTTATAGCAAAAATGTCCTTCGTTATAGCCTTTGGTAATTAATGCATGAGCCTTTGGGGATGATTTTAAATTAGATTTTAAGTAGATTTATTTCAATGTTAACCGGAATAAGGACGTTTAAAAATGTGTCACACAGAAGTGACGTCATCTAGCAGCAGCCAATAGAAAAGCACCTTGAGATGACGTTGCTTCCATGTTTTTTTTTTTTTTTTTTTTTTTAAATACTGCGCACAAGTCATACACTTTTTTTTTTTTTTTTTTTTTAAACTAATACTGAAACTAACAAACTAAACTAAAACTCAGCATTTATTAAATAACTAAAATTAATACAAACTAACAGAACCACCTTGAAAACTAATTAAAACTAAATTTAAAAAACAAAACGAAATAAAAACGAACTAAAATGAAAATTCCAAAACTATAATAACCCTGGACAGAACATACCAGGTGGCATCGGCCCATAATGATGAGGCGGAGGTGGACGGAACAGTGGCGGCGGAGGACCCCGTGGATCCATGATGTGACCTGGACCGGGCCTGGGTTGGAATGAGTGTCCGTTGGCGGGGCGGGGCCCAAAGTCTCCGCCCATCGAGCCGGGCGGTGGCATACCCGGGAGCCCGTTGGTGGGCAGCGGCGGCCCAGGAGGAGGCAGAGGCACATTCGGAGGGTGGTAGAGGGGCGGCCTCGGAGGTCTGTACGGACCGCCGGGCGGCAAGCGGCCGTGGGGTCCTGGCGGGAAGGGCGGGTCGTGGAGTCCGGGACCGGGTGGCGGCGGTCCTTGATTCATGTGCCCAGGAGAGTCCCTGATGGGCGATGCCAGGAAGGATCCAGGACCCTGAGACAGAAAACAAGTGTGATGATGTTGATCATGACAAAAGCTCCCAATAAAAAAACCACAGACAACTCACTTAACCCTCTAACCAGACCAAAATGATGAGGCGACAAATAAGCACCACCGTCATTAGACTGCTGCTCGTTGTGGTCGTGTTAAAAACACTCAAAACACAACATGCATCAGTCCTGTTAAGCAAAATCCAGGTGCGGTTAAACAAAAGGGGGTGGGGGGCCCTTGCACACCTCACACCGAGACCACCGGACAGCCTCTTTACTCACTGCCTCAGGAGCCTCATTGGAGGCCTCATCCTCCCCTTTTGTGTGTGGATCTACTGCTTGGGTCTGCTTCACAGCAAGGACATATAGAAAAAGGAAAGTAAGTATTGCTAGAAAAAACCCCCAAAACATTCCATTGTTCTTTAAAAAAAAAAAAAAAAATGTACATGCATGTGCCAGTATGTACTAGTTAACCCCAAGAGCAACATGAGTAGCTCTTGGGTATGTTCTAAAACACGTGTCAAGATCCGGTCCTCGAGGGCAGTCCTGCAGGTTTTGGATATTTTCCCTTCTTCAACACAGCTGATTCATGATCAGCTGATCAGCAAGCTCTGCAGAAGCCTGATAACGAGCCTGTTAATTTGAATCAGCTGCAATTCGAGTAGGGAAATCTATAAAACCTGCAGGACTCTGGCCCTCGAGGACCGCAGTTTGCCACCCCTGTTCTAAAAATTGTTCACCAGTGATGGGACAATGTGACTTGCTCAGATTTAAAACAGAAGAAATATGTTCCCATGCTACATAAAATAGTGTAATTTTGTACACTTTTTTTTTTTTTTCAACCAAATATTTAATTTTTAAAGTTGTAATTTTAATACAATGATGATACTGCAATATTTTTGCTCACCGTTATCGTCAGAATCTAATATTGACTCAGTCATGCCTATTATAATTACCCATTATTTTGCTTTTGGTATATAAGGCAAAGTTGAATCCATCAAAAGTGGAACAATTTCAAGTCAACATAAAAACTGCACCCCAAAAGTCAAAACCTGCTTTATGGATACTAGCAATAAAACACCACTAGGTGGCAGTATTGCTATGCAAGCGTTCTCCTGTTTTCTACACTGTTTTATGACTTACAAGGTGGATAAACATTTTGATGCAGGCAGCATGATCTACAATTCATTTATTTTCCATTGTTTGGAATTTGCAAGTAAACTCACACACTGTCTTCAAACAAAACAATATAATTATTATGCCCATTTATAATAGGAACAGTAAGCAAGACACACTAAAGGGAGGGCTACATGAAAAATATGATAATGTGACTTACAGAAGCATCCAAGTTGGCAGGTGATGAACTGCGGGGACCCGACATGTCTAACAAGGAAGAAGAAACAAAAAGGTTCAGCATTGGTTTACGTTAGAGGTTTTTAATAAGTAATAATCTTACCCATCCCAGGATAGCGACTGTGTGGGTCCGAGGGAGGGCGCGGACCTGACAGATGACAAAGAAAAGATGATGAATAATGAATTAACAATAAACCTCCAGCAGACAGTACCTGAAACTGTTATTGGGTAGAAAGAAGGTCAGGATTTAGATGCAGAAGAACAACACAAATCAAATGACAATCACAAAGAAATGCCTGAGGAAGAGGAAATCAAAACACAAATTTTGAAGAATTCAGGAAATGATGCAGGTCAAAGAGGACGTGAACAACCAAAACCAAGAACTAAAGAGTGGAGAAGGCTGAAGAGAATTTGAGGAGAAGGCTGAAGTGGAGGATGGGCGAGGGAGGGGCGTAAAAGAAAAGAAAAAAAGAAATAAAAATCAACGCCGTTGAAGGGTCCCGCTGAACTCACCATACGGGTCAATTCTTCGCCCCACTGGGGCCGAGGGAGGGCGCCTGGGACCCTCGATCATTAATGGAGGGGATGGCGCCCCCCCACTCACTGGGGAGGGCCCATATGAATCGCCTGTTGTGATCAAATCAGCAGTTTACCACAAGAACAAAACACAAGCTGCCACTTTCACTCACAAGTTGAAACTCAGGTAACCTAAAAGATGAAATCAACCCAAACATTTTCTTTACAATAATATTTTATAATCACCCCCAGTTTATGCAAGACGTGTCAAGTAGGGCTGCACGATATTGGAAAAACATGCGATATAGTTGCTGAACATAACGATATCAATATTATTGCAATATTTAACATGCATCTAAAGAAATGAGATTTGTATTATCTAAGGAAAGAATTAAATTTTTTCATGCAGCAAAATAATCAAACTCAATGTATTCTTAATTGTAATTACCTCTTACTATTGGATGGCAGTGCACATTTTTCGTTAAGTGCACTGTGTTCCAACTATGTTTTGCATTATTAGGGTTGGAACACCCAATGTAACTAGGGGCGTAGAAACCAAATAAAAAGAGAGGGTGAGGACTGAGGAGGGCATTTTTTTTCCCCCCCAGAGTGCAGTAGTGAATTGTATCACTCAGTTCCTCTCCTCTCTCCTCGTGAGCTTTGAACTGAGTGCCTTCTCTCCTTTTTTTGTCATGTTTAATAAATGTCAAACAGTCTGACTGTCAGACTGACTGGTCAAATTCAGATAAAAGCATAAAATTCCATATAAAACTTATTGCATGTTTTTGCGATGTGCACATTGCATAGGCCCTTATCGCGATATCGATATTTTTTCAATATATTGTGCAGCCCTAGTGTCCAGCAGCAAGAGGACAGCCATTTTGCCACTTGTCGACTGAAAATGACATCACAGTTGCTCAGGTAACAACCTTTTTTTTTTTTTTTTTTTTAAATGTCATCTTAACATTTGCAAGTAAACATGTGGCCAGCTCACCTTGGCGAGTGTTAGCAGCTTGTCCCGAGTTGGGCCTGAAGAGAGGAGCGCGGCGCTCATTCAACTGCGAGGTCAGTCCTGCCAACCTGTGAGGGGAGGACGCCACAAAGCAAGGTCAAATTTTTACATTCTGCCATATTACGCTGCTGCTAAAAAAAAAAAAAAGTCAAATTCATTTTTCAGTCCATTGTGTCGACTTACTTCTCACGCAGCTTGGAAGATTCAAGCTTCTCTTGATTTAAAGCCCTTTCTGCGTTACGAGCATTCACCTACAAAAAAAAAAAAAAACAAAAAAAAAAAATGAAGTCAAGATTAAAAACAAAACACGCATTCCTCACTAAGTGGAAACACTTTTTCCAGTATACCCAGTTGGAGTGAGTCTTGTTTTCCTGTTCTTTTATCTGAAAAAAACAAAACAAAAATCAACTCTGTCGGGCTTGATATGAAAACGTTGCTGTATTAGCTCAATGCGAGTCTACCTGCTCTTTATAGACTTCCTCAGTCTTCTTCATCTGCTCCTCCATCTCATTAATGCGCTGACGCAGAACTTTGACTTGCTCCTCGGCCTCCACGGCTTTGCCGCCCACCTCCGACAGCATGTTCTCTTTGCTGCGACGCTCCAGCTCCTCCTTCGTGAGCCTCCTGCGAAGAGGTCAGGGAAAGCGGAATATTGAGATACGATATTCCGTTAACGTTGAGAAATATAGTTTGGTGTCATCCGCGTAGGCATGATAACCAACAGCATCCTAAAGGATAAAATAAACTAAATAAAAGGGGTGCAAGGATTGACCCTTGAGGGACTCCACATGTCACAGCTATTTCAATGGACTGAATTGTAAATTGCTCTAACCTATTGACATCTTAGTTTTTTTTGTTGTTTTTAAATTTTTTATGTATTTATTTTTTATTCTACTTATTGTATTGGCCGTTTTTTATTTTTAAAGTTGATTCTACTAGATTTTGTGTGTATAATAGTGTGCGTATCTCGATGTGCAACACTTTGGAAATGCTTGTTTATAAAATGTGGTGTAGAAATAAAGTGGATTGGATTGGATGGATAAAAAATAAGTGTTGCACCCCAACCCAGAGACCCTCAAGTGGATAAATAACAGTTGGCGACCTTTACGGCTCTAATCACCTTTACTACCCCATGTTACGGTGCACATTCCACTGACATTTATTCACGCAACTTACTGCTGCAGAGCGTTCTCCTTTTGCTGGTACATCTCCACCATGATTTCATTCTTCTGCTGGAGGACTTTGAACTGGTTTTCCACGTGGCTCTTCTCACTTTTCAGGGTTGCGATGCTGTGTTCAAGTTCCTGGTGTTTTTCTGTGGCACAAAATCACATTCTGGATAAGATATTGTTCTTTGCGGCAACATTCGTGGTGTTTTACATGATCCACACACCTTCCAGAGCTTTTCTGATCTTTTCCTCATTAAGCAGCTTGGACATGAAGCGGTCGCGCTCCTCTTCGATCACCGTGAGCGTGGTCTGGACCTGGAACGTGATCACACAAAACGTTATTTGCAACCCTACCAGAACTATCGAATTTGAGTTTAATTACCCTGGAGACATCCATCATCTGTTTAATCCTGTTCTTTACTGCAGTCTTCTTATCTGTACAAGCCAGGAGAATGACATTGTAACCCACTTTATTAATTAAAAAATGTGTTTTTCAGTCCGTTCTTCCTTATCTTGGACTTACCAGGTGCTACTTCGCCATTCACCAATACTTTGCCATCGTTTTTCTGTAGCTCACAGGCGTCGAGGTCTGCCAGGAGTTCGGACAAAACCTGCCATGAAAAGCTTCAAATGTGAGCTGATGATTTAGTGGAACGCTTTGTTGAATATAACAAAAGTGCAAGACCTCCACGTTGTGATCTTTGAGCACCACGGAGTCCTCCAGCTCTTTCTGAGCCTTCTGGTAGACTTTTATCTGCTCGCTCAGTGCTGTGTGTTTGTCCTCCCACTCTTTTATGTTTACTTTAAGCTGGAAAAATGAGGAGAAAAAATACATTGTTAAACAACACACAATCTGCAACTCGGACCAATAATGCTCTCTAGTTCAAAATAATACCGCAAATAAATAATAGAGGAGACCCAAGGCTACCCTGTACTGGCAGTAGGCCATGCTAAGGAGATTAATTTGTTTAGAAAATAGTCTAAGGGCAAGAAAATGGACCACCATAGCAAGGGACTGGAGAATATACCACAGGGTAAGCTAAGGTTAGCATGTGTGTTTATAGTTCTCATTCTTTCCACATAATCTCACATATTACAATTACTGCTTTGGTCAATAGAAAAGTGTCAACAAGAAGTGAAGCCACGTCAAGCCAAAATAAACACCGATTGCCGCATAACAATTTTAAGGACTTGTACTGGTCTTAAACCACACAAAATATTCTTACGTTTTTATTCTCTTCTTTCAGTCCTGCATACTCCTTGTTGAGACTTTTGTGCTGAACACTGCGTGCATCTTCCCGGATCTTGGCTTCATCTAGGAGGACGGTCGTCTGTTGGAAAAAACATACTCCGTTTATTATTAGACCGCTTGAAATCAAATGCGGCCAAAAAGATTACGTAATCATTTGTACCTTAGCTAAAGCTTCCTGAACTTTCTTTCTGCTCAGCTCAAGCTTCTCGTTTGACTTCTCCAATTTTTTAATCTGTTTAGAGACAAGTTTGCAGAGTTAATCAGACAAGACAGTTTATACATGAACAATTCTTTTTATTAAAAACATCAACAAATAAATAACACACCTTATTTCCAATTTGTATTGAGTTTTCTTTTTCTTCATCAATTACTTTTTGGTATGTCTTCTTTTCCTCCAGCAAGCTCTCATACCTTTTTTCAGCCTCCAAAATCTGACTCTACAAAAAAAACGAATATGAAATACTTTAATAAATATATTAAACTGTAACCTGCATATAATAATATTTTGTGTAAAGCATTACCTCCAATTCTTTCGTCTTTTTCACTGCACAACTAACAACTTCTGCAGAGTCCTTTTGGGTTTCTTTCAACTCTTCAGTCTTTTTTTTTTTTTTTTTTTAAATATACACAAATAAACAAACATTTTACAAAGTACACTATTGAAGCATGTTGACATTTTGTTCCATACTTACCTGTTTCTGAAGATCATTCATTCGGGTCAGTGCATCATCTTTCTCTTTTTTAAGCGCTTTCATTTGATTGGCCATCTGTTCTTCATCCACTTAAAAGGAAAGATGTCAGTTAGCTATAAAATGACTTATCAATTTGTCCTGTGAAAATAAAACTTACCAAGATATTCCCTTCTCTTTACCTGCAAAGCAATTACTCAAGTCAGTGTAATTCTTATCTGTAGCACAATTATACCCACAACAGGACTGTTAAATGTCTGATGTAAACATTGTACTGTACCGACAGAACTGAAAAGCACAGAGCCTCGCTAACATTAGCTAAAATGCTTACCACTAGCACAGATTTCCAGAAGAAGATGGTGAAGGTCAGGAGGCCAACCAAAGCAGTGATTATGACAGCCTGCCAAGGACAGCCATACAAGGTTTCCCCAGGCTTCCACTCTTCCGGCAGCAGTGAAATTATCTGAGCACATACACACGAGTCGACCAATGAAGTTGAGGAATAAGTAAAAGGACTATATGGCAGGGAAACTCATGCTTTACCCCTTCCCAAAACAGGGGAGTTTATGAACAGTCACTCATTGGATCTCAATCACTCTCTAGCATTGCAAAATGAAGGTGCACAATTTTCAGTTGTCTGTTGAGCACATAAACATAAAAAAAAAAAAAAAACTCCGGAAGTGAGAAATTCAGTCAAGTTGTTCGGTGTGTAAATCATTAGCGAACGAGGAGGGGGGCTGAGCACGCATAAGCCATTCTGCTTTTTAACACGTCAGCGCATCAATGGGCATATGCAACGTTTTTTTGTTTATACTTACATGTTGAAGTTCCGTTAGAAAGAACATGTATACATGCTCGAGTTCCATGAAAGATCGTGTTAGTATATCGCGCTCCATGTCGCTCTTTATTCCTTATAATAACCCAAGTACGCTAGTTTAACATTTGCTAGCTTCTGATGGTTAGCTCAATCTACGATGCTACAACGTCGAAGGCGTACGCGTGTGAATAAACAACAAGGGGAAAATATTACATCAAGACGAGTGTAAAATTGAAATCCTTAACGTCAGTTGAGCTAACGGTAATGAACATCGAACACATAGGGTAGCTGGCAAGCAGACGTGGACAGATTACGTTACAAAAAGCAACACTGGCACGAAGCTGTATTAAAACAAAACAAACAAGTAGGTCAATGATTGAGTGTCAAGATGATTATCCATGCCAAAATAAACCCCAGCGTTTCTGCTAGCAAGCAGCTAAGCTATACACCGGCTGTGTTGAACTTCAGTCTTGCCAGTGACAGGGGGAGGGGCTACGTGAGACGTTCAAGACAACTCGGAATTTTGCAACATTCAACCACAAGTGACACTGGTAATAGTGCCAAGCGGATTAAAAATAATGCTGTAAAAGTAAAACCGAAAATATATAAGCTTGTTACCAAGCGTAAATTAAAAATGTATTTGCTAATACAACGCACCAGTCCTCTGAGGTAATACTGACTCAATACAGTACTTCCCCTTTGAATTTATTGTTTGATGCAACCACACTACAAAAAAAAATGAAAAGAAAAAAAAGATATTGCTTGATTTAATTGCCTCAAAAATATTAACAGCCACTGTTAACTCATTTGCTCCCAGCAGCCATTTTCACAGAAGCAATCCCCTTCACGCCCAGCTGTTTTACTGGATATGGACGGATTTTGCAAGGCCCACAGAATATTGTGTTCTATTACCCACCAAAAGAAAGATTAAAGTCTCTTTCATCAGGAAAAAAAAAAAGTATATTTCTATCTTTTTCGGTTTTGCATTAGAATATAGCTAACTTTCATCATTATTCACAAATCTAATTAGAATTGTGAGTGAGCTTTTTTTCAAAATGGCCCTGGTTGATCTCTTATACTCTGCTGCCAACTGCTGGCCGTTTGTGTAATAACGACCATTTCTTCAACTGTTCTTTGCAGTTGAGAGGCTGCATCAAAGCCTTCTGTATGCTGTAGCATTAAAAAACAAACAAACAAACAAACAAACAAAAAAACGTATAAATATGTCTTTGGGACACTTGAAACATTTAAAATAGGATATTTATACGTTTTTGGGAGCAAATGAGTTAATGTATTATCATATATTTTAAAAAAAGGCAAGTATGTAAAAACGTACAAGGAATTTGTTTCTGGTAGCCTAAGCAACACTGGTATTGCAGTACAAGCATCAATAACAAATCATTCGAACCCAGGTTAAGAACCACTGGTGTAAAAGGAAACACCCTAATGAAACACATTTTTAGCTGTGATACTCACAAGAATAGTCCACTCTGTAACTTTAGCCTCAATCTCTGTAGCAGCCCAACCCAGAAAAGTGAACACATCTGAGTGTAATCCCACTTGATCCTCATTAAATTCAGGCAAAGGCTCGATGGAGTCCAAAGACCCTGTATCAAAAACATCAGATGACATGATGGAATTGGAAGTGTTAGTGGAACAGACATTAGTAAGCTGCGGATATCTATCACTCTCATAATTTTGGGGAAGCCAGCCACAGGTACTGCATAGAAGAGACATATTTTTTGATTTACTCATCCTCAGTGCATGTGAATTGGGTGTATCTGCCCATCCTGTGCTAAAACTTGAGACACCTGAAAAACTGCTCTGAGTGAGTCCACCACCAATTGTCACCAAGCACAGAAATGAGCCAGATGCAAGGAACTGCAGAGTTAAAAGGAGTTTTTTCATAGAATACGGCATCCCCATTGATGGGATACAAAGTAGTTCAACAAGAAAATGCTAAATATTAAAAATATCTTGTTCAAATGTTTTGGATGACCAACCTGAGGACGAGTGCTCCACTTCACCAAGACCCTTTTCTAAGGGACTTTCCAATGTGGCGTGAGGAAACTTCTGCATCTCATCTGCCACGCTGAAACTTGGCTGGCTTTCTTTGTTTTTATTGAAGTGTCCGCCATCTTCATCCACACTAATATCCGGTGTGGTATGCTTGTCATCCAAGCGGTTCTGCACTTCTTTATCAATTTCTACCGCCTGTTTCACAAGCGCCATTACAGTATGGTTTCCGTCACTCTCCATCTCTGGCATGTCAGGTTTCTTCTCCAATTCAACAATGTGAGGCAAGTCATCTTTGACGCTCACGTCAGGTTTGTCTGAAATGACTGAAAGAAGATTGTAGCTTTAGAATAGAGATCATGATTAGGGCAAGTTGGAGTTAGACTATTAACTCCTTTCATAACCCATTAAATGACTCAAGGATTGAATCAATTGTATGAAATTGCTAGTTAAACAAAGGTGACCAAAACATGCCTAATTAAACTGCACTAATAAACAAACCACCAGAGGATGCTGGAACTGCACAAACGGAAATGAATCTGACCTTTTTAATTAAATGTTAAAGTTGAGATAAAATCAAAGGGAAGTCCACTACCATCTATGAATGATTTATTCATTTCCCCCACAGTCTATCAAGGAAATGTCAAATAGCTAAACATAATCCCAAGTAAAATTCATGCATACCCTCGTCATTCCTAACTTCTGTTTTCTCTTCTGCAAGAGTTGTGCTATCCATTGCTGCAGGATGCTTCTGTCTTAGACTGACCGCCAGCTTCTGGAAGTCGTCCAGTATGTCCGTTCCGTGAGCTATCATATCCTGTCGCTGCTTCTCATCATATATGGAGTGCTGGCTATGCAGAATCTTCTCATGCAGAATCTTCTCAACTTCATCCAAGATGGTACTTTCCGAGGTTTCCAAGATGTTCCCAAGCACAACGTCGAGGTCTTGCGCCGTCCCTTTGTGTGTGAGACGCGTGTCCTTTAACTCAGTGTCCAGGTCCGAGAACATAGACTCTACTTTGTAAAGATTGTTGAGACCAAGAAACTTTTGTAAACGCAGCATCTTCTCTTCAGTGTGATGACCGTGCAGTAGAGTCAGCCTCTGTACGCTGTCGCTGTAGACCGGCTCAGGGTTTGAGGTATCGTGTGGACTTGTTTCTGGCAAGGGGTTTGCAGAAAGTGCATTTTCATCTTCAAGTAGGTCTTCTCTTTCCTCACGTTTGTCTTCATCTATCTCTGTTTTTTCCTCATCAATATGTGGCTCGTTCTGTTGACTGCGTTCAGAATCTGAAAGTAATTGCTTTTGGAGTAGGACATCAGCTCCGGCTGCTTCATTGTCAAGCTTAATAAATGAATCAAGGGATTGCATCTCCTTTGAAGGCACATCACGGTTAATTTCAAGAGCTTCATGTCTTTCAGTTTCACTTTCAAATAAAGCTTCGTTCAATTCCTTTTTATCCTCCATTACAACGCTGTAGTCATGCGTCTTTTCTTTAGCAGTGCCGACTTCTTCTGTCAGCTCTTTCTTTGGAGTGTGTTCTTCTGTTAATTTCTTGTGCAATTCAGCTTGATGTACGGATACAGAATCAAATGTACTGTGAACGGTTCTCTCGCCTTGACGTTCCAGCTCATCAGCATGTCTTGGTCTTTCAGCTTGAGGTTCCTCAAGCTTAATCGCTAGGCTGCCATCATTCTCCTCAGGATCAAACAAGACTTCCTCAACCACTGTTTTCGTTTGAGCTACATGAAGAGAATCTCGTGAATCTGTAGAGATTGGATCTAGGTTATCTGGCTCTGTGTGATCTTTAGGATCTGAAGAAAGAGAATCGAGTGACACTGTATTGAATGGATCAAGGTTCTCAGGGTCTTTGTTTTCTTTAGAATCAGGTGAATCTCCAAGAACTGGATCATCATTCTCTGGTGTAGTATCGTTTTGTGGTTCCTCTTCACTCAGTGGTGTTTCTGACTCCAGCTCTTCCTCCAAATCTTCTTCTGAACTTATTTCTTGGTCAGTCCACTCAGGGTCACTCTCAGAAGAAACACTCTCATCAAATGGGGTTGACGTGACCTTCTCATCATCAGGTTTTGATTTGTCATCTTCTGCAACTACAACCGTGTCAGCTTGTTCCTCTGAAAAAGAAAGCAATGGAGTTGGTCGTTCCTCGTCAGCATCACCGTGTCTGTCAGAATGATCTTCAAACACTTCATTCTCCTCCTGTTCATATGGCGTGACTTTAATGGTGGCTTCAGCATCTGTGGTGACAGCATCAAAAGTTGACCCAAAGGTAGTTCCTAACTCAGATATTTTGTCTCCTTGAGAAGTTGAAACTGTAATATGTTCCGACGTAAGAGCATCTTTGGGTAGAGATTCCTCCTCGCGTTCTTTGTGAAGATCTTTGGTTTCATGCTCTAACTCAGCATCTTCAAGAAAATAGTCTGTGGTGGTTATTTGCTCATTCATGTCGTCATCAGCAGCATCGTCAGTGTCATCAGGTGTAACGTCTGTGTCAGGCACGTTTTCTTGTTCTTGAGATTCATTTTCCAAATCGAGTTGAAGAAAAGAGGCACTTTGATCATTTGAGGCCATGTCATCCTCAGTTCCTTCTTCACTGTCATTCACTGCCTCCTCCTCTCGTGCGCTTGTGTCTTTCGCAGCGTCCTCTGGCACTTGGGTTTCATCAGGATTCTGTTCATTTTCAACATTACTCTCCTGCGTTGAAAAGCTCAACAGTGAATCTATGTCGTAGTTATCAAATTGGTCAAATCCTGTGTCGAAACAGACAAAATCTGTTTCCTGTGAGGGAAAGATAAGACATTATTTTTCTTTTCAAACAAATTCAAAGCCAAATAATGTAACTAAAAAAAGATTATTTAATCTTAACATGTTCTACCTCTGTTGGAACTTCAACTTCATTACCCGTATAAACATGGTTGACATCCAGGAGGTCCATTGGGAAATATCCAAAGAGACTTCCAACCTGTGGCAAAAAGGTGTACCCATGAATTGACAGAATTCTCCTTAACATTTAATCAGAAAGTAAAATATACTCACGCTCCCAGCCCACATGTCAGCCCTTTTCCCTGACAATTTGTAATATACATAGACAGTTTCTGATTTCTTGAATGACAAGAACCGACAGTCTGGTCCTTTGAAATCTTCTACTGCTTTTCCACGACAAAGGAGCACTAGAAAAACGTGTAGAATTGTGAGTGTTAACATACACAGGCAAGTACAGTACATCCTTTGCTATGAATCCAAACATTGTCCCTTTTACAAATGACACAATGATGAATGAAAATCAGGTGTTTGTATACAACTATGTAAATATAGCCTTGCACAGCTTCCCAAATTTAAGAATGAAACAAATGAAAAGTAAATCGTTGAACAATCTTAATCACCCCTTCTATATTCGGAGACTGCCTAGGATTTTGAGTCAAATACCGTGGACCGTAGCAACGAGTCAGGTTAGAAGCCGTGCACTTCGAGGGTCAATATCAAAATAAAAGCTAACCAACCCTGTTGCATTGACGTCCATGTATTAGTTGGTAGCCATTTATTTTGGTTGGCCTTCAGCAGGCAGCGATGTGGTGACTATCTTGACTCGTCCTCGCACTTGATCTGAACGAGTTATGGCTCATTGGGACCCCATGGCCACTGGATGATTTGTTTCATTTTATTTATCTATTTTTTTATTCATTTTATTGTGCTCTATGCAAAATGACTTTTATGAGCAAATTGTAAAAACATAATCGCTATTAATTTCAAGCAATTTTAAGGAAATTTGCTATAATTCGGATATATAGGTCTTTAAAATATATATATATATATATATATATATATATATATATATATATGTGTGTGTCATTGTTTTTTTGGAAATTTTATGTGTCATAAGTATTAGTGGTATCAGCACTTAGTATCAGCTAAATTATACTATCTGCCACATATACCATCCTGCAGATTTTGTAATGTCAAACCAATCTAAAGAACTCTGTGCCAACCACTATACCAAATGCTGCCCGCTTTGAAGTAACAAAGTGAACCTGAGCTTTCCATAAACACTAGTTGTTGGATTTTTTTTTTTTTTTTTTTTTTTTAATAAACCTCTACAGCCGTTGCATGCTTTATTTGATATAAAAGTTATATAACAAATGAATAAGGAAAAATATCCAGAACACTTTGATTTTGTTTGAGGGTTCTATGCAGTTTTATTTACAAATCTGACAAATAACACGTTTTGCCTAACAACATAATAGGTAAGGTATGTTGTTGACATAAATTGTGCTTACAATAGCCTCTGTTACTCATCGTTTGACATTTGTTATTGTTTGTGGTGCTATTAGCGATTAGCCGCTAACGTTAGCTAGTAACACAGGCCGGAGCCACCAGGAAACCGGCCAACCAAGCTGCATCAATGCGAATAACCTTTCCCAGGGATGGGAAAACATTCAATTTAGCGAACTGGCCAACAATTGCAAAGTTGTCGCAAAGATAAAACAACAGCAGTCCGGGTTATCACAGTCGCAAGTATCGACTGTCAACAGGTCAAGAGATAAGGCTCAGTTTATGGCTAGCTGCTTTGGGATGGATGAAGGAGACATCCCCGAGGTTCTGTTTAACTATGCAGGGAAAACTTACTGCTGCACTCCTCATCGGCGCATCTCTTAAAGTCGGAGAATCGCTTCTCCAAGGCGGCGGTTGAGATAAAATTAAATAAAAGTAATAAAAAGCCTTTTCGGTAGAAGTGTTTAGCTGCCATGCTGGCAGTAGTGGTGAACACTCGGGAGGGAGGCGACACGTCAGCAAGCAGATCAGATCCGGCTGGGTGTAGGCAACAAGGCTCTGTTTTCCCTGCACGCTGGCCGGTTCACTTTGGATTTTTTGGCTGATATCTGAGTCAATGTCGCCCATATGTCACCTCAAAAACCTGAGATTTTCTACTGAACTTCATATCTATTAAGTAAATGCTGTTGTGCGTATTGGACACCCTCCCACACTTTTTAAACTGCATGCAGACAACGCACTGTACATGCAAACAGCAAAATTGTGAGCTTGCTGACCAAGTGGACAATGACAGGGTGGACATTTCAGAGGGTGTTTGCATTTTATGAGCACGATACTAAGCAATCAGTCAATATGAAAACAAATTTAAAGACTCACAATAAAACCAAGAGTGTCATCATTCTGTTACATTCTCATGATGACTGAGTACATTTGTGAGATTGACCCATCTGTGGGAAACACACTGCTGGAGCTGTGGCGATATCAGCAACATGTGCAGCACGCAAGTTTCTTACCTGACAATCCATTCCTGATGACTGATGATAGATCCTTATTGAGTACCAAGTGGGAATACATATTTACATCAGTTGATGTTTCTCATTTCAAACAAGTACTTTACTGTTAGCAATAACGTGAAACATGCTTTAAATGCCACAGTTAAATAAAATTATATATCCTTTATTGTCATTATTTTTACAGACACAGTCCATAAACAAAAACAAGCCACACACGAAAAAAGAAAATAAACGATACAACTATTATTGATACCCAAATGAGAAATTATTTAAGACATTACAGCAGCTAAATAAACACATCAATAATTAAGTTAACTAATTGATAAATTGATGATTTTTCAGATTTCGAGCAAGAAATTATTGTTCAGTAGAGCACTGCACAGTCTTGAAATTAGCATTTGCCACAATTGTTATTGTTATATATTGACAATGTCACATGCGCGCCTTCTAAATTTGACCTGTAGGGGGAAGCGTCGTGCAGTATGAAATATTACCTGCCTAAACACAATGGTAGAAGAAGAAGGTTCTCATGTGGAAGAAAGACATTTTTTGTGGACGTTTGTTTTCTACAACTCTATCTTTAACGAAGTCAACGTTTTAATTTAACGTGGACGTTCTGTAATACGAAGAGTTCACAGGTAGGAGCCAATTTCAGTATTTAATTTAAAAAAAAGAGAGGCAATTTTGACACTGTCGTTCATA
This sequence comes from Festucalex cinctus, assembly GCF_051991245.1. Classification (NCBI taxonomy): domain Eukaryota; kingdom Metazoa; phylum Chordata; class Actinopteri; order Syngnathiformes; family Syngnathidae; genus Festucalex; species Festucalex cinctus. The sequence continues at coordinate 14,610,169 of NC_135431.1, forward strand.
ACGTTAAGGGAAGTACTTTGACAACATGTTATATTTCAATCCCCAGGTGGAGGTGCTACTGTCATCAAGCACTTGATTAAACATATCTGTCAACAAGAAGAATAACTGCTGGGCTTACAATGGACGACCTGGAAAATGAGCTTTGGGCCCCTGTACAGTTTGATGAGGACAGCGATTCATCAGCGAAAAAAGTGACAAAAAAACAGAAACAGTCTAAGCTTCCACTGGCAGATCCATTCCTTGTTGGTGAGTAGAACATACACATTCTGAAGACTTTTGAACTGTTTGTTTGGATCTCATGAGAGTTTGCTTATGTATCTGTGTTAGGGATTATGCAATAGAGTTGTTCTTCCTTTGTAATTTCAGAGACGGTGAATGAAACGGGCTTTCACCGGACCACAAGGATTTGTCTTGAGAAAATCAGGGAGGCGATGCTGCATCACAGATGGGAGGAGGCTGCAGAATATATGGCGTGTTACCCTCAACAGTTAGAGGACACAACAGCTGGCCAGGGAATACACTACAAAGAGGTACATTTATCTTTGGTTAGGGTCTTCAACAAATAAAGGAGGACTAACAAATGAAACAAATGGGAGTAACTTGTCAAAAGAAATAGTAAGTAATGAAGGGTATTTGTTTGCTTTTCAGATTATTTGGAGAACCGCCATTGAAATCCTCCATCATCACCCAAACTCAAAGATGGACGACTATAACGTCATCTATGAGCGAATGAAACATTCAGGAGTTAGACATTACCTAATGGTACATCAACATCATCACCGTGTGCATGCACCGTTCTCCTAAAATGTTGCACTGTACTGAAATTGTCCACATCTTCACATTTCTAGATCTGTCTGGAACATTCCTTCCACCTGCTGCTTCATGGTCAGATCGAGAATGCAAAGCGTCACCTCTTGGTCGCTGAAAGCTGGAGGTATGGCAAAGAGTCGGCACGTCAGTTTCAGGGGGTTAAACTGATCCAGGCCTACCGGAGTTTGCTGGATTACATTATCTGGTGCGACAAGAAAAATGCGCCCTGCAACACCAGTAAGATGAAACTGCTGAGCATGTATTAGTCTTATGTTACAGTTACAGATAAACATGCTGCATTCATTGTCTGGTTTAACACTGCCACCTACTGGTTAGTTCCATTATTAATGGAGCTTACCTATGTACACAAATAGACAATTCTGTATTTTTATTTAGCAAATAAATAACCGTTGTTTTCTATTTTCAAGGTTTTACAAACCCTGGAAGCAACCAAGAAATGCACAATTACTTTAGACAGGCTTCAGTCAATCTGAAGGAGATTTTAAATCATCCTGGGGTCTGGGATCCCTTCATACTGAGTTACGTCGAGGTAAACAAATTCAATATGCATTTTGCTAATGTAAATCTTGAATTGTGCTCCATTATCTTGTACATGTGAACATTTTTTTGGACAGATGCTGGAATTCTATGATGCTCGGGAGGAAGCAAAGAAAGTACTGGAAAACTACGCATATGACAGCACGTTCCCGGCAAATCCAAATGCACACGTTTATCTGTACCAGTCCTTGCAGAGGCACAACGCATCAGTGAGGAAATTGGTGAAAGTTTTAAAGGTATAGCCAAAGTGTGATTAGAAGTTCTTTTAAGTATACTTGCAAAGAAACTCAAAGTAATTTTGTTTCACACCTTTAGGTCCTCCATACTTTAGTTCCAAGCCATGAGCTGATGTTAGACTACAGTTCCTTCCTGCTTCACTCAGGTTACGAATTCTGTGCTGAAGTATCTTGCTTGAATGTAGAAAAACATTGACGATTTGTGTAGTATTAAATTTGATATCATTTGTATTTCTTCAGAGAAAGCAGGAGACAGCAAGAAGGCTCTTGGAGTTCTCCTTGAAATGCTTGATTATGCCTGTTGGAGGACAAGCATGGACGTGTGGAAACGTTTAAAAGACGTTATTGACAAATTACAGTTACAGTTAAGACATTTCATTCGCCTAATCCAACAAAATCAATGTGGGCTTTATCCATCATCTTCGTTGTGTCAAAACAGAGAGGACTGGAAGGAGGTTGTTGCTGAGCAGATGGCAGCAAGAAAAGGATGGTGGCCCGCACTGCACTTTACAAGGTTTCATGCTACTGAGGATGCAGCGCAAAGGCCACAACTGATGGTGGTGAAGGCATCACTCTCCAAGATCCTCTGTCCAGGTGAGATAATGCTATGCTGATTGTTTTTCATGACTTTCGAGATGTTCGAAATCAGCTTTATGACCTCATAAGCCGTGGTTGAGCTTTTTCAATTTAAATTAGATCAGGTGAAAATACTATGTAAGCAGTGTGTCTTCCAGTGACTTGATTTATTATTCATTTCCCTCGCAATAGAAAACAAGAATCTGATGGTTCATTAAATATAGATTGACATTTTTCTACATAGCAGAATACAACTGAAAGACATTAACTATATACGCACATAAGCTTTGAAAGAAGTTACACATGCAATGTGTTGTTTTGTTCATATAATTAGTCATTTTTATGGTCAAAACTAATTTCTTTAAAGATATTAAAACAGTATAATGAATACCAAAATATATCTTTCTGTTAAAAAAAAAAAAAACCCATATATTTTTAGGTCAATAATTTTTGGCAGAAAAAAAATAAATGATTATGATTAATTTAAAAGAAAATATTGAATGCATAAAAAAAATACAATTTAAAAAAAATAATGCCCAGTGCACCAGATTTTCACTATTCGTGGGCCAGCCCTATTCCCTGCAAATACCGGGAGTCAACTGTATATACACTGTTCAAGAAAATATATCTTTAATTTTCGGTTCCCAGAATGCATTGCGTGGCACAATGCCTTTTGATTTTTAACATTAATCCTTGTCCTATGTGTTTGTATTACCAGTAGTTAATTTGTGTTGTGTGTCATGTTTAACACATTTATGTTTGATTTAGTTGCACTATGTATTTATTTAAACAAACCGTGACTTTAGGTTGTGTGTAAGATAGTGACATCCAGGTCAATTCCTTGCACAACTTGCATTGCTAACCTAATCGCTGTTTATAAAATTAAGAAGGGATTTGCTTCAATGACAGGTCGTGAGTTTATGGTGTATATTTATGCATAATAAATAATGAAACCAGTGTCACCTGTGTACAACTGCTGTAAATGGTCAGAGTACATAGAGGCAAAAATAATCAGCAAATGTTTTAGACCAAAATGGGCTGATTCAATTGGGCACCATCTGAAATAAACCGTTTTATATATGTCAGAATACAGATTTTATATATTGTCTTTGTTGTTCATTTCATTATTTTTGTACTTCCAGACATGAAACTTACATACTCTGCTGGACAAATAAGTGGTGAGAGAACCTGAAGACCACAAATAATTTATTTTATCGACTAACTTGGTGATGATGATCAAGATCAATATTCACCGCATTTATTTTGGAGCAAGACAAGGTAGTACCCTCTTCATCCACCTTGGGGCGCTCTTGCACTTTTTTTGTTTTTGTTTGACTTGGGTGGTTGACATGACCACCTTATCTGGACAGAAAGCACATTTAGCTCGTAGCCAGCCCTCACGGGGATTTTATGTTTCTTGTAGCATTTTGTTGGAAGTCTTCCCCTGTCCTCGGCTGACTTTTTGCCGCACCACTGAAGCTACAAGTCGGCACGTACGCACACAACACACACAGCCTCTGTAAGCTGTTGTCATGAGAGATTACTCACCCAGCGCAGACCTCACAACAACCCAGTGTGCTTTAATTTGGACAAGCATGACAGAGTGTTGACAGCCCCATGTGTGTCGTAACAATAGCAGTCATAAACAACGTAAAATGAAAGGGAGCTTTGAAATTGTGGTTAGGTGGCGCTAATATTTAGCACACACAGTAAATTGTGGCCAATCTCCCAGGCTAATGTCATATTTTGGAGCGTACAAAAATATTTTTGTATGGCAACATTAGTCATGGCTTTCCCGACATTATGTTTACTCTTCTGGGGCCTTTGCACCAAAGCGTGAAATAAAGCCTGCATGGAGCAGCATGCCAATTTAATAAATGAAAGTGTTTTGTAATGATTCTGCTTACTTGATTCGGCTTGCCACAATGTTGGCTGTGCGTCGTGTGTGTGTTAGTGTGTGTGTGTGTGTGTGTGCTGCTTTGCAGTCATTACATAAACCAAAAAGCCCAAAGCACTTGCCTGACCATAGAAGCAGCTGCTGAAGAGATCCGGGGATACAAGTCGCATGTCATTTAACAACTCAGAACTCCAAATTTCAATTGTGCGCTTTTTTTTTTTTTTTTTTTTTTTTTTTTTTTTAAATTGGAAAATAGTTTCTTTCACAGTCCATTTTTACACTGTGATTACACAAATGTGACATTGTCACTTGGGCCTACAATGTCACAATTGCACCTTAAGGTTTCGCTCGGACTGGGTTGCATAACCAAACATGGAGATCCATCCACTAATTACCAAGGAGGTTCTATTTCTATTTCCACTAGTCAGACAAAATTCATTTTGGTAAATGGGACTTCATTTATATAGTGCTTTTCCAACTTACAAGGCCCTCAAAGTGCTACTGATGATGCAACATTAGGAGCAACTGGGGGTTCAGTACCTTGATCAAGGATGCTTCGATGCGGTCAAAGTGGACCGGGATTGGAAAGTATTAATAGATTTTCACCAATTGTTGGTGGGTCTTTAAATACATGATGATGCACATTTCATGAATTATCATGTGGGGCGACCTAAAAGAAAAAAAGCAATCTGACTTTTATTTTGAAATACATTTAAAGATAGCAGTTTGTATCATCCACATGACAGTCAAGAACACATTTAGGACTTTTATTTTGAAATACATTTAAAGCTAGGAGTTTGCGTCATTCACAAGACTTATCAGTTTTGTACTGTCTCACAACTATGTAAAAAAAAAAAAAAAAAAAAGTTATTCATATGGTAGTGGTATAACATTAAAAAAAAAGTTTACTTGTATAGCACATTTCATACACAAGGCAACTCAATGTGCTATACACAAGGAAAGGCAACACATAAGCATCAACAAATAGTAGTTAACAGTCAGAGGAAGAAAAATATATAAAAATAGGTTACAAAATTTACTAAAAAAGAACATACATTGACACTATTAAAACATTATTCAGCCAAGTATAAAACATTTAGCATAAGGAAGTTTAAAATAAAAATAATAATTAAAAAGGAGGGGAAAAAATCAATTAAAGCTGTTTAAAAGTCCCTAATCAAAGGTATGAGAAAAAAAGCAAAGTTTTAAACCTGGATTTAAAAGCATTTACACTCAGGGCTGACTTCACTTCTGTTGGCAGCCTATTCCATCTGTGTGCAGCATAATAGCTAAATGCAGCTCCACCATGTTTGCTTCAAACTCGGATTCGAAGAGTTAACAACATAACATAATAATAATAAAACATAATAACATAACATTTATGTTATGTACAAAAGCACAATATTGTGTTTTTTTAAGTATGAGCTTTTTTTTTTATTTTATTTTTTTTATATACAATATAGTGACCTTTTTTAAATAACGCCAACCTCCCCGCAATATCATGATAATTAGCGTATCGTGAGCTTCATATCGGGATAATATCGTATCGTGACGTTTGGATATCGTTACATTCCTAATAATAATCAAGAATAAGCATTTTATGTATTTTTTAAAATAAACAATACGCTAATTGTGCTGGTGATCCTTATCCATGATAAATGGGGCTTGACTGTACCTTTAAAAGTATTTTTTTCTTTGACCAGGTATCGGCATTATTTCAAGGTATCGGTACAATGCTCGCGACAGTGGCCAATATCAGTATCAGCTGCCATCTTGTGGTCATCTTACAATCAGGAACTAGAAATTAGAGGAATAAATGCAATTTTAAGGAAAAATGCTGTATTGGTATATAGGTCTGTCTTCAAAATGAAATGTCATAGTTTTTTTTGTTTTTTTTTGGGTGGGGGTGGGGGGTGTTATGTATCAAAAGTAATACTGTAGTTGTGTACTTGATATCGGTATTAGTTTCGGTCTAAAAAAGTGGTATTGAACATCCGTAAAATCACGACAATATAAAGATTTTACTTTTCTGTAAAATCACTACAATAACATGTCTGTGCAAAACACAACTATGGCCTCAATCACCAGCTCCCAACAACTGCATGACAAACCCTTCAAATACAGCAAGCTGGTTCACGCACACTCATCACAGCATAAATGGAATTTAAAGACAGAAACATCAGACAATATAAGATCTATCTCTTCCCTGCAAGAAACCATAAAGGAAGCTAGCTAGTCATCAAACACCCCCTTTCATTTTTTTTCTTCACATATAAAAATCCCCTTCACCACCAAATCCCGTGACTTAGCCACACGGTCCCCAAATATCACTTCAACACGCTACACACATGCTCATTAACGCTAATTTTTGTGTAGCTGCAAATTTGGGTTTTTTAGTTTGGAGGTTCCACTGTATTTTTTTTTTTTAACAGCAGGTTTCAAGGTGACTGTGATAACACAAAATGGTGAAGAGAAATATGTTTAATTCATTGCTGAGTCTAGAAAGGCACTGTGTATTTCTTTGTTGTGCGAGTTTGACATTAATTGAATTCCCCCTTCCCCTCCTTACACTTCCACCTCATCTTCCTGACACAGGAAAAAAAAAAACAACAGACAGCAGTTTGTACTCGGAGTCTTGCTTGGCTAGGCTCAGTGGATTTGTAACCTCAAATCCAGACTGTGACAGCGCAACTTCTCAGCAACTGCACGACATTTGGAGTCGTGTACGTGAAGGGAGTGCAGGGTGTTAAAGGAGATGTGGAGGGTGAAACGCTCTTAAATCAGCTTTGCATCTGGGGGCTTAACATACTGATGTGCTTTGGCAGCGCCGCGTTCTACAAAGGCCAACCAGCTAAAGGGAAACATTAGGCTGCAGCCCGAATCTTCAAAACGCTGCACAAGATCAAACCAGCAAACAAGGAGTCAAACGAAAATCCATCAGAAGTCAGAATGAAAAAGAATCAGGATTAAGTCTGATAATTGCATTGCTTTGGTGCAATTATTCAACGCATAATTGGTATATTGTTACAATGATGGCCCTTTTGAACAGTTTCACAAAAAGCTTTCAACACAAAGTACTGGCAGATGCTGAGACAAAATCGCTTGAGGGGAGACATGTCTTGCGGAAGTTTTGGGAGGAAGAGAGAAAACGAAGATTCCCAAAATATCTCCCCCGTACTGTGAAGTTGAAATTTGACAACCAGCGAAGCTTTGTTCTCAGAGTGCAAAAAATAGCTTTCAATAATGTATTGGAGGAATAACGATTGGGATGATTTCTGGGGAGCTCAACTGTGGTGGGCTCGGATTAGAGTAGGAATGTTTGATACCACTTGTTTCAGGCCGTTACCACAAGTACTTTTGCAACATAAAATATCCCAAAGATCATTTTAAAGGGATACTTGACTCATTGAGAGCCATTTTTATTAATTTATGTGGTAACTTCATTATTTTTCATGTACAATTAATACCTTTAAAACGTACTACTTGATGTTGACTTATGATAACATCACCTGTGCTGAGGAAGTAGGTAACGCCCAATCATGGCTCAGTTTACTGACCAAGCCCAGAAAACATGTGAGCCATGATTGGCTGTTGCCTACTTCCTCAGCACAGGTGATGTCATCATCAGTCGACAGCAAGTAGAAAATTTACTTTTTAAAGTAATGCACATGAAAAATAATGAAGTTATCAAATTAATTCTGGATAAAATATTCACTTTTCACTGCTGAAACTTGTTCAAGTTTGGTCAAGGATCCCTTTAAAGAAAGACTTGTATATCCCAATATAGCATTTTCTCTTAAATTTGCTTGACATTAATTACGGATGGGCGAGTACCGATACCTGGCCTTATTTCATGATACCGTTACTCGCAGCAGCAACCGATTTGTTGCTGTTTTACGATCAGGAACTAGAAATGAGAAAAATAGAAAATTAGGGCCAGACCTTTGTTGATTTTTTATTTTATTTTTTTAGGCCAATGTGATACTGATTTTTGGCAGGAAATAAATATACATCGATTACCGATTAATAGGCCCATATTCATAAAATTAATATAATGCTTTTCAGTGGGTGTCAGTTGTGCAAGTGCAAAGGGCACTCTTGCATAAAAATGACCATACAAGCATGGCACAAAACCGTTGAACAAGAAACCAGCATTCATAAGAACTCATTTTGCACATTCATTTTCATAAAAATTAACTCTCAAATATTTATTACAGAGGTAGTTTGTCCTGCATATCATTTCAAATCAGCATTCCCCACCCCCCATACTCTCATTATTATAGTACAGAGCAATATAAGACCCACTGTAATTGCAACGAAGACGTGTCTGCCATCTAGTGGTAAATTGTGATATTACAAATTAAAATTGCGCTCAACCCCTACATATTGTAAGATTTTTTTTAATGATATTATTTTTATTATTTTATTTAGTTTTTTAATTATATGTTACTTTAAATATTACATGTACATTAATAAAAGTTTTAGGGTGGGAAAAGTCTGCCCTTTGAGCTGATTACCGTGTTTTTATTTCCTTTATTGCTCATGGGAATAAATTGTTTAGCAATCCGAAGGAATTGGGGGTTGTCCAGAATTCCAGAACGGATTCTTACTGTGGAAAGTGGAAACTCCTATTTTCTTTGCACCAAACTGCACTGAAACCAAATTAACTAGCTATTTTAGCTAGCTTTCATGGGCTATGTTTGTTGGCAGGCAAAATTTGGGGCAGTCCTTGCGTCCCCACATTGCAAAGGAAGGAAATGGACATGTGGCAGGGACACATTAACATAAAAAAAATATATACAACCAATCACAACAATAATGAGCATGTTGAATCCTTGGACAGAGTCAATCAAAACTGAACATTCTAATCTTCGCAAAGGCAGTTAAAGTGGACATACAGTATATATCGATCTATGCTTCTAAGCACGAGATGTCAACGCAGATAAATCCTGAAGATTTGTAGTCCAAACATTGCATGGGCTCACAACAGAGGCGGACAAGCACTGCAGTGCTGCGCATTAGTGGAGTGAGTGAAATGCAAAGTGCCTCGGCCAACAGCGCTCACCTAAGGCTTTAAGGGATGTAATTTATTGCATTCCAGGCGTTTTGATAAGTGGCAATCCAAATCTTGTGACTTTGCGTCCAACTCTGCGAATGTGCTACAAAATAGAGCATGTGCAAGGGAAATGATTTAAAAAATTGAAGAAGGGAAGGAGAACAGAATTCCAGGCTGACATGAATTATTAAGATTCCGCCGGCATCCGGATTGGCTCAACACCTGTAGTTTATGTTTGTACAGTTTAATTTCGATATATTGGAATGGCAAACAATAATCCTTTCTATTTCCCCTGCACATCACTTTTGAACATTTTTTTTAAAATTGTATATGAAATATGTTTTCCCTCAGTAACCTAGCTACAATTAGGTACACCCACTGCAACTGTACCTTTCTGGCTAAGCATATGTGTGACCTGACCCTTGTGGTCACAGCGGGAAATTGAATGGTTGGAAAATGTTATAAAGCCACATGTATTTTTGCATGAATGTGGGAGTGTGCTTTTCCACCTCTCTCTTTTTTTTTTCTGCTCATCATTTTTTCTCTATAAACTGTACATGATGTGTCATGATATGTAAATGTGTCTGTGCTCCATGATATATCTATCATTTCAAATATGACGGATAGCGCTTGCCATTATTTTGTTAGTTACTTAATACATTAATGTTTTTTTTTTTTAAACTAGAGAATGCAATTTTTGGAGAAATTGTGTGTGAAGGCTGAGAGGGTGAATGAAAAATTGTGGAATGATAGTGACTGATATACAATGGTTTAAATTGGTCAAAGAATTTAGAAATTAGAGGAGAAAAACAACATAAAAATGTTTGGCTTTTGTACTGAAATTTTGAATAACATTTGTGGTAGGGATAAGATGAACAGTTTAAAGTTGGAATGGTTTGAATTGGTAAAAAAAAAAAAAGTTCAAATTAGAGGAGAAAAACAAAATGTAACATTTGGCTTTTATTTTGGGAAAAATGTGGCAGGAATAAGCGGAACAATTTAAAGTTACAACGGTTTTAATTGGTAAAAAAAAAAAAAAATGTAGAAATTAGAAGAAAAAAAAATAATTTGGGATTTTATTTAGAAATTTTGAAAAGATTTAGTGGTAGGGATAAGATGAATAATTTTAATTCTGAATGGTTTGAACTGTTTTTTTTGAAAAATGTAAAAATTCAAGGAGAAAAACAAAAAATAAAATTTTTGACATTTTGAAAAGATGGTATGTTTGAATCAGTTAAAAAAAAGGGGGGAGAAAAACAAAAATCTCATAATTTTTCTACTTTTATTTTGAAATTTAAAAATAAAAAATAAGATAAACTCTTTTTAAAAAATGTAGAAATTAGTGGAGAAAAACAATTTTCTTTTTCTCTTACATTTTGAATTATGGGATAAGCTTGAACAATTTAAAGTTGAGATGTCTCATCAAAATCTCATTTTTGAATTTTTTTGCGGGTATTTTAATCGCGAAAATTTTTAATTTTTGCTAAATGTGTATTTTTGGCATGCGCTAGACTTGTGCTGAGCATAAAAATAGGGTTCAAACGTGCTAAATTGAAACTTAGAAATTTCTTCTGGTTATGTCCAACATCTGACAAAAAAAAAGAAGAAAAATCAGCTCAACCTGGTTATTATACAGTGAGGCAGCCTGCAATATAACCAAGCAGCTGTTGTTTTTTGATTTAAAAAGTGAACTTGATTCGACTTTGATTGTGGAGCCACCAGCAAGCCAGTCATTGAAATCCTTCTCCCTTGCAGTGAATCTGTCTAATGGTCACTTTTCATTGCCCGACCTCAATCAAAACGCTGCTCTTTTGTGCCGGCTTTGGTCTACGCCAGCTTTTAAATGTGCTGTTTGTGTAGCTAGCTGCGCGTTAGGTCAGATTAACAAAATGTTAAGGCCGCTGGCGGTCTGAATGACAGCATTAACTAGAGGACAATGGGAGCATGGGACAAAGGCCTTTCACGACCTGTCTGACAGCTTGTAGCGTTGATGTCATCCTCTGACTCAGGGTGTTGCCGCCGTCTCTTGTCACACTGGACGCTCGGATGGATGACATCACCGAGTGACACACATCTCTCACCTCTTCTGTTTTCTTTTTTCCCCCCTCTACTTTTCTCGGGTCAGTAATGACTTCATTAGCTTTCATGTATTGTAGCTTCGAGGGGTGTGAATTGCCAAGTACCTGGTGATTCGATCCGCATCACGATTCATACGTCATGATTCGATACAGATTAATCCCGATACGAATCTATAAATTGATTTTTGCGATTTTTCGAAAATACTAATCAGTAAACTTGTACATGTACACTGTAAGATTTGTATGAAAATGTATGTATTTATCTGAAACTTCAGGCTTATAACTGAGCCACTATTTAACAAACAGGTTGCAGGCTGTTTCATGTTTGAACAGCAGGGAAATAAAATATTAAAGGTTAATGTTCCATTAATATAACATTCTTCCATGCTTAGTGTGAACCTTAACCCTGAAAACGTAATATTTCCATCAAAAATTGATGTTTAACTCATTTGCTCCGAAAAACATATATGTTCTATTTTAAATGTTTTAAGTGTCCCAAAGACATACATATACGGTTTTTCTGCTAGAGCATACGTAAGGCTTTGATGCCTCTTAACTGCAAAGAATGGTTGAAGAAATAGTAGTTATTACACAAAGGGCCAAGGGTAAAGGAGATGACCCAGGACAATGTTGAAAAAAAAGCTCAATTACTCACAATTCTAAATAGATTTATGAATAATGATGAAACTTAGCTACATGCTAATGCTAATTGATGAAAGAAGAAACTTTAATCTTTCTTTTGGTAGGTTCCATGCTTTTATAGCAATAGAACACAATATTCTGTGGGTCTTGCAAAATCAAAAATCCAGTCAGACAGCCTAGAGCGAAGGGGGTTGCCTCAGGGAAAATGGCTACGAGTGAATGCGTTAAACATCGATTAGGCTGCATACTGAATTGATTCGAGAATCGCGATATATTGCCCAATCGATTTTTTTTTTTAAACACCCCTAGTAGCTTCTGTTCTGTCACAAAAAAAAAAAGAACATTTACCAAGATATAACAAGGAAACGAATACAGTGTAGGCCGTTTTTCGTACCAGAGCCATGCAGGGAATGTTAACTACTACTACTGCCCTTGTTATATGCATGACTAGTAAACTGTTCTTCATGTGTGAATTCAGTGGACTGACATTTGAACGCAACCTTAATGGCAGCCTATTGGTAGTCGCACTGAACGGAAATAACAATGTAACGCATCATTTTATGAACACAATAAACTCAAAACCGATTCATTTTTCAGCTCGTTCCACAATGCTCACACACTCGTTATTCACAAAAAGTCTTTTATTTGTGCTATTGCATGCACCTGCTGTCCTCTTCCATCTCTCATCTCTGTCATAGGAAGTGAAGCGTTTCACATTTCTGACAGCTTGCGTCCAATTTTCTAGGGAGTTAGTCTGAACAGTTGCTGCAGAGACAGCAGAACAAGACTGAAGACAGCCGATCAAAGTTACCCAATCGCACTTTACGAGTGATACAAAACATTTTTTTTTGTTTTTTTGCTGAGCTAGTGTTGCAAGAGTTCTATCTGGTATTTGTAATACCAGTCGCAGCCTCTTGTGGGACAATCCCATGTCCCACGCATGCAGCAGGTGACCCACCACCCCCCGTCCTAGAAACAGTTGCTATTTACACACGATTAACAACGGCTGCTTGGGGTGTCATTGTTATTTATATTTAAGCCGTGTGTTTGTGTCAGAGGTGGAAAGCAGCAAGTGTTTTCTGACGAGCTGGTCTGTTGGCGTGCAGTTAAATGTGCCATTTTTTTTTGTTTTGTTTTATAAACACATGTTCCAGTGTTGTCACAATACCAAAATTCAGACTTTGGCACTATACCAGAATCAAGTACTTCAATATTCATACTTGAGTGTGGTGCTTGTGGGTAGAACTAAACCTGTAAGCGAGACGATTTGAGAATGGTTTGTATGAGAAGAATATAAAATGCTTGCAAAGCGGAGTCTATTTTGATCGTTTTGTACAACAGTCAACAGGAAAAGCATTGTATTCAGATAAAAAAACAAAGCTATTAGAACAGTCTTTGTATGTACATACATTTTCTATATGATGATTTTACATTAATTCAAAGATTTTACTCGTAATATCTGTTACAAGCTTTGAAGAAAATAGTATTAGAAAACTGCGATTAATCGCGATTAACTCATTGACACCCAGCCAGTTTCATTGAAGAAATTAGTCTCTTCTTTCATCAGGAAAAAAAAGCACATTTTTATCAGTTTCCATTTTGCAGGCATTAGCATTAGAATATAGCTAAGTTTCATCAATATTCACATTCCTGATGAAAACACTGACAAACAGCGTGTTGCAACATGGCCCTGGCTGATCTCTTGTACTCTGCTGCCACTTGATGACCGTGTTTTAATAACTACCATTGCTTTAAGCCACCTCTTCATGTCAGAAGCTGTATCAAAGCCTTCTGTATGCTCTAGCATTAAAACAAAACAAAACAAAACAAAACCGTAAACACGTTTTTGGGAGTGAATGACAAAGTATTAAAAACGTTTTTACATGTTTTTTGGCTCCAATCAGTTAATTATGGAATACTGTGCGGTTAACTCATTCACTCCCAGCCATTTTCACTGAAGCAACCCACTTTGTTCCCGGCTGTTTTGCTGGATTTTGACTGATTTTGCAAGGCCCACAGTATATTGTGTTCTATTGCTATAAAAACATGGAACATACCAAAAGAAAGATTAGTCTCTTCTTTCATCAGGAAAAAGAAGTATATTGTATCTGTTTCTGTTTTACAGCAATTAGCATTAGAATACAGCTAAGTTTCATAAATATTCAAATTTTTATTATTATTTTTTGTAATAACTACCATTACTTTAAGCCACCTCTTCACGTCAGAAGTTGCATCAAAGTCTTCTGTGTGCTCTTGCATTAAAAAAAAAAAAGCGTAAAAATGTTTTTGGGCGTGAAGGACAAAGTATTTAAAAACGTCCTTACACGTTTTTGTGGTTGAATGAGTTAATTAGTTTAAAAAAATGTGGAAAAAAAGAATTCTTTTTGTCATACCTTGATAACATGCAGTATATAGTCTAAATACTGAATTACCAGCAGCGGTGTTTACATTAGTCATTTGTTTTTCCTTTCAACAATTCGATCACACCGTGTTATTTCTATAATTATCTGTTTGATCAATAACAAATGATGTCACAAGGCTTTGTTGACAAGAACATGTCAGTAAAGCATAAGAGCTAATCGTCACTATAAATACATGAGCTGCAGGTAATTAGTTACAAAAGACAGACAACTACTGAAATTATGAAGTAAAGTGAAGAGGTTCAATGATGACACTGGTATGTGATGACTATTGTTTTTGTTTTTATTATGTAGATTTAGACTGTGCTGTTATATGGAAATACCAATTTATATAGTGGTTAGTCCAACTGTAATTACAGATGATAGTTCTTGTGTGTCTTTGATTTAAAGTTACCAACCTAACCTTACCTGTAGCAACAGTTCTGTTCGCATCTTGTACGCTACATTGGTTTAACAACAGCTAACTCAAAATAATGATGTAAACGACAGAGGATTATAACGTACAGCAGATGTTTTGATATAGATACCGTGTTGAAAAAGTTCAAAATCAAAATACACTTCTTGGATGTTATATTATCGCCCATTAGCAACATAAGAGGAAACAATAAGTGGAATAATGAGGCAAGCAAATCAACAATTCCTAGGAATCGAATTACTGGGCACCGTTTCTCAAAATAACCGGTTTTGGATTCCCATTTTTATACAAATATGCTCTAATTCATCTGTGTGTGTTCCATTCTGAGAGAAAGTCATGATTAATTGGTCTCGCACCCCAGGCAGAGTGACAATATTTGCTTTTCTTGAACTCATCAGCTTACATGTCACTCAAGATGGGCGTTACATCATCATATTGATGGCCAATGTCAATGATATAGGCTGCCTTTATGCATAACAATTGCACATGTGCACCTTTTAAACGCAAGATATACAATATTTACTAGTTGCTAGGTAACTACAGGGATGATTCAGTCCTCCCCTTAAGGGAAGGGACATGCCAACGTGATTGAATAATACGGTGAAGGCCAGCTCAGCTCAGGGTAAATAGGTTTGTCCTTAATTCAGAGATGGAGATCTTATGATAAGGCGGCATTATGTTTGCCTTGTTGATGTGTCACTAAAAGTACTCGAAAAGTCGCCATACTGCATGCTTCTACTCCAAAACGCTCATCCGCCGTCACATTTTATGACCATCGTCAAGGGAAGTGCCAAAGGGACAGTCTTGAGACGTGGAAGGTTTGAGGTTGACGAGAAACAGAGAAATCCACTCTCAGTTGTTACGTAACCGGTGAAAGCCAGTGAATAATGAGGCCAGAAAAATGTTCATCATTTCTCTTCAAGCATTTGAATCAATTATCAAAAATAATGTACTGGGATGGCTGCATGAGGTCTGAGGTCACCATGGGAACAAGGCAAGGCAGATTTGTTTATATAGCGTGTTCTATACAGGCGTTTACAAACAAAAAATCTGACAAAGTGAATCTATTCTCTTAAAGCCCGTATCCGACTGAGGGCAAACTTTTGCGACCCTAATGAATGTTTAATTGGCGTTCCAGGTCATAACGTTTCCTAAACATTCTCTAAACGGTCTTAATGATTGTTCTTGTCACAGGGAAAGTTCCTTTATTAGAATTAGAGAGTCAAACTGCTGCCTCCCTAAAAACTTTACATAAGTAAGACTTTAAATTGTATAGTTACCTTTAACTTTTGATATTGACTAAAAAAATGTATGCGGAAGTGGAAAGATGAACTGCTAAGGGGAATCACGATCTCATAATGTCATTTTCCTCTTTCATTAACTCATAAACTCCCAGCCATTTTCACAGAAGCAACCCCATTCGCTGTTTTGCTGGATTTTGACAGATTTTCCAAGGCTCACAGAATATTGTGTTCTATTGCTATAAAACATGGGCCAAAGGAAGATTAGAGTCTCTTATTTCATCGGAAAATGAAGTATATTTGTATCTGTTTCAGGTTTGCAGCAATTAGCATGAGAATATAGCTAAGTTTAATCAATATTCATATTCCTGGTGAAAACACTGACAAAAAGAGCTCGTTGCAACATGGCCCTGGCTGATCTCTTATACTCTGCTGGCACTTGCTCTCCATTTTTTTGTAATAACTACAATTGTTTTAAGCCACCTCTTCATGTCAGAAGCTGCATCAAAGCCTTCTGTATGCTCATGCATAAAAAAACGTTTTTGGGAGAGAACAAAGTATTAAAAAAACAGAGTTACACGTTTTTGGGTTTGAATGAGTTAATATTATCAACCAATTGTGCTGAACAGCCATGACGCAAAGGCGTGCATATTTCCCATATCGTAAGTTTCATTTCCAGGTTGTCTGGTCACTGTCACATTTTTGCTCTTTGGCTTGCCACCATTGGTTCCCATTTATGGTGGCATTTGGAACACGTATCACAAAATAAAAAATAAAAAACACACTAGGGGACTGAGAAAATTGTTCTATTTCCATGCTCATTACCCTTTTCTTCTTTTCAGAACAGATGCTGATGTCTCGGGTGAGGCGATGCATGACAATCGGTCTGGATTCGGAACTATTTTCACAAAATTTAGGTTGAATTAATAATTCGTTTGACCTGCCAGATGGTTGTCTCGTAAAATAACAATAAACAAAACAAAAAAACTACATAAAATGTGACTTATTAGTCTAGTTTTCAAATGACAATTAGATCTGTCAAGTACTTAGACAAGTTTCACAGGCTCAAGCATCCGTGACGCCAAATGGCGAGAATCTAAGACGGCACACGGCGACAGGCTGTTGAATGTTTGGCAGCGTCCCTCCCGCCTTGCTTTTGGTGAACATGTTGGCTTTCAGGCTGTCGGGATTTCAGTAGGCCCATCTGTGCCTCATATGTCCCCTCATACTCGCAAGCATCGACAAAGTACTTCACTAGATAGTGTGGAATATTGCAAGCAAGAGGCCAGTCAATTAAATAAAAGGCTAATTCAAGACTTAAAAACATAAATTAGCGAACCCGTCCGTTCTCAACCTTATTTAACAACCCCCCCCATGCTTTGAATGTGACATTAAGTCTGCACCTTGTTAAAGTCAGGAAGTGGTTTGTGTCTTCTGGGCCAGCAAATAACACGTCAACATCAGTCAGATTTTCCACGCTTTCAAAAAAAAAAAAAAAAAAAAAAAAGCTAACCACTTGACAGTATTTTACTTCATTTGTCATGATCTCATACTGGTGTGATCTCAAAACTGATATAGAAAACCACATTCAGTCATATTTTCCACTGGCTGACATTTCGGTAAGCGAAATGCGGTTTGAGCGCTTGCAAAAGTTCAAAATAAATAAATAAATAAATAAATTAGGGCAAAATCTCACTGAAAATGAATCATGAATGACGTGAAGCATCTGACTGTTTTTTTTTTCCCCACCGCCCATTACATAATTGTAATTCCACATTAAACTCAGTATATGTTATGTCTTAATTTAAATCAACAGATCATTTGAGTGAACATGTAAGATTTTAGAACATTTGTCATATTGACTATATTGTCTTTATTGTATGCCCATGATAACATATTTTGTATACTAGAGAACATATATTAGCAATTGACTTTCTTTCTTAACTACATGATGCTGAATGCTGAATGTACACTTCAGAATGGGACAATACAGTATTATGTTTCTGTTTAACGTAAGCCGAACGAAACCAGTCGTACAGGCACAACTGGGTGAATTTACATAACTGCTCAGCCATCGTCTCGACGTCTTGTTTCAAAAACGGCAAACAATCACTACTACTACTACTACAGGGTCATTGACGGCAACTCAGTTTATACAAGCGCTTTAATTAAGTGCATTGCTTTGTAATAAAGAGGAATTATCGGTAATCTATTTCTGTTTTTGAGTGGCACATTTACTGGCTTGGCTTATTTTAGCTTAGCCGATTGTCAAATGCATTATGGTTGCACAATATCATCAAATCAAGTACAGTTCAACATATGTAGCTAAATTGTAAAGTCAAAACAATCTATACGAACTTTCAAAAATTATATGAATCATTGCTATGACTCAGTCAATTTATTACCACAACCACGCCATTGGCTGATCAATAAATACCAATTGTGAAAAGCATTTTACTTTTGGGGAAAGGTTGACTTACATAATTGAAGTGGTCTGTTGGAAACCAAAGCTTTGTCACAATGCAGATGTTCAATCTTGATTTGGATTTATTCCAGGCACGTAAAATATTACTTCATCTGGAAGATTTCATCTAATTTATTTGCGAATGCTTTCTAGACTTTAATATTTATGGGTATATCGCGATTAATGTTTTTTTCTTTTTTATTTGCTTGACCTGACATTATTGACCATAAATCAAATATAATAATAATAATAATAATAATAATAATAATAATAATAATATTATTATTATTATTATTTTGAGTGGGTCACACACTTTATCACAAAGTAAAAAAAAAAAAAAAAGTCATCACAGTGAAAAACAAGAAGAGCTAGCAATCCATTGCGAATAGGCTTGTGTCAATTTATAAATAAGTGCACAGCGCACTAATAATAGGAGCAGTAATAAATGCCCAGCATTGTTTCGGGTTGCAGCTGAGGATAAAACGAGAGCTCAGAGTATATTTCGGGTTTTAAAGCCAGAAAGTCCCAGCATGCGGTCTTTCGTATTTGACTATGAAGTCATCCAAATGGGCTCTTGCTTAATGGCACGTCTACCAAAAACATCAACATTGTTGATGTAAAAAAAGTTTTATGATTTGGTTCTTTTAGTCACATAACATAGATGCCTTATACCCATAAATATTTTTTTATGGTATTGCTTCCGTTGTGACTGCTTTTCGTGTGCTGCAAGTTTGAAAAAAGTAGGACAAGGATAAAAAATAAAAAGTGGAATAAACAATACCAAGCTCTCCTAAAATAGAATCATGTATTGTTTATTCTCTTAAGCCACATTCCTTTCACATAACTATGTTTGAAAAGTAGATAAAAAACCCCATAAAACTATCAGATGTCTGCAATGGAAAATCTGAATTAATATTTCATAATGTATTAGTGCCTTCAAAGGAATTTTCAGTCATAACATATCTATTTTTTCTAAGTTGAGAAGTTTTAGTAAAATATTTGAATGGGTGGAAACAAGCATGTCAAACGAGACCTCAGTAAACACAATTATTTTTGCTATAGCACATAACTCATGCAATGCAAATTATATTTGTACATTAGCATTAACAAAGCCCCGTGACCAAACGGCTTATACTGTGTCGTTTGCATGTGTGCCTGCAGCAAAACTGTTTAATGGTGGCCACCTTGAATTTGTATCAAAACAATTACTTAGAGCAACTGCTATTAGCAATAGTTTACATGAGGAGGTTTACAGCCATGATTAATAACTAACTTCATGAATATAGGTCAGTATGCACTCTGCGGGGGGAACAGATATTTAATTTTTAGTTGCACATGGTTAAAATGTGGTAAACTGATGCAATTTTCCTCCTTTCCTAAAAAAAAAATAGAATTATATATATTTCATGCATTTTAAATTAATCACGTGCAACTGATGCATTTTTTCCAAATTAAATGAATATGTTTTTTTCCAGTATAAGTGCATCTAAATAAATTTTAAAATTGTGGAAATTGTAATTTATTTTAGTAGTTTAGTTCAAAAACTGAAGCTCATGTATTTTATAGATTCACAAAAATAGGACGTAATGCGTGTGCCCCCCCCCCCAAAAAAAAAAAAGTTTTGACGATGGCTTACAGAGGGGAAAAAGCAGCAAAAATTCCCAGATGCATTTAAAATGATTTTAATATAAATTATATAATACATGGAGGTAATTCATTGTAAGATGTATTAGTTTTTAAATGTAACTACTTAAAAATTTACTTGTTATCAAAGATTACTTGAGTAGTTTTACATTTTCTGGTACTTTGCTAATCAAGTTTAAATTTGGGGGGTGTACTGTGTACCTTGTGTTAAACCAGACTATATTTACGCTCACGTACTGTATGATATTGTCTTAGAAACAAAATAACAGGAAGGAAAGTAACAGATTTTATATAGTTATACACTTTTGGTTTAGTTTTCAAAGTAACCCTTATAAATATATTTGACTTTTAACTGTGGAACAAGTTATTGAAACATTTCCACGCCTACAGAAGGGCCCTTGGGAAACGTAACATTTTGAAACTTCCTTTTTCACGAGCATCACACGAACGGACCTCCACTTCTGTTTCCACATTGCCGAACAGTACGTGAAAGCACCGCATCTTCTTCCTGGTTTCTCAGCGTGATTGCTGATTGGCTCTCCGTGACATCATCGCTACGCTTACATGCGGCTGAAGGCGGTTTGAAGCCGCGGTTTTAAAGCGACAGACACTCCCATCAGCACCTCCTCCCCCTCTTGGCTCGGAACCAGACGTCCCAGCTAAAAACCCCTCCCACTGCAGGGCGGGACCTCAATGTACCCAAAAGATGCATTTAATATTAATGAAGTCGCGAATTGGCTCCGACTCGCGTCAGTCCTGCTGCGCAACTACTGGAGGCTGGCGGACTTCCTTCAACATTATTTCTCGGTAACGGGGTAAAAGTAGCCCAAAAAAAATGTTGCCGAGCCACCGCGCGGGCACTGGGTGAATGGAGGCAACGCTGTCATCGAGCGGAGAATGTGAATTACTGGGCCAAAGACAGCAACACACACACCGGTAAGCAGAAATTCAACGCAAGTTGGGCAATTACAAGTTGATGGAATGAAGACGCTACCGCGGGGATTTCACGTCTTACTATAATTAATGACGCGCAACCATGAGTGATATTTTGTGATGTTACCATGTTTCTTTTCGACTTTATAATGTCAGCATTGCGGATACTTGATTTTATTATTTTAATTTATCGTAGTGGACGATGCTTACGTGCTCATCTCACGTTATATTCACAGCACGTCCTCATGCCGAGTTTCTTGAATGAATTTGCCCATGAATGATTTCTCCGTGCTGGAGGATGACCACGGCAGGCAGAGTGTATGCATGCATGCATGCAAGCATGCATGGCGGTGGTCCTTACATAACATTCCAGAATGACATGCTCTTAAAAAACGCACGCATTTGGAAGGAATTTACCGTCCATCTTGACTTGTGGGAGAGACAAACTGCAGTGTTGCAGTATTTTCTGGTGTAGATGTAACAGAATTGGCCACAAGGAAAAGAACAGAGATGGATTCAAATTGAATTAGCTTTTAGTGTTTGTTTTTGTGATTAATTTGGGTGCTGCCACTGATTCACCATCCGCCTCTAAAAATCTTACAGAGCGGCGTGTTGAGTTCTCCGTAGACGTCCAGCCCTCGGCCTCCCCATGCCTCCATCTCCCCTCGACGACAGAATTGTGGTGGCGCTGCCAAGGCCGATCCGACCTCAGGAACTCCGACTGCGAGCGGACACCAGCTACCCGGACTCCATCGCCTCCACCAGCAGCGACGACGCGGTCATCGGCGCCACCGTGGTGAAGATCCGGGCGACGGCCAACCTTGTGACGTATATGCCCTCATCCAAGGGTTCCACGCGCTCCTTGTCGTGTGGATGCAGCAGTGCCAGCTGCTGCTCGGTGACCACCTACGAGAAGGACAGCCCCGGCCTCAACCACAGCCAGGTGAGCGCCAGCAGCCCCAACCTCAGCTATGCCGGCAACCATGAAGCGTTAAGCGCCTCCAGCCTCGCCCCGGGCGCCACCGTGAGACTCATCCACCCCAACGAGCTGGCCAAGCGCATGACCTGCTGCCCCATGGGCCACCCCGTCGGGCCCACGCCGGTCATCGTCGACTGCCGGGCCTTCACCGAGTACAACAAGAGCCACATCCGGGGCGCCGTGCACATCAACTGCTCGGACAAGATCAGCCGGCGGAGGCTGCAGCAGGGGAAGATCACCGTGCTGGACCTCATCTCCTGCCGGGAGGGCAGGGACTCGTTTAAGGGCATCTTCTCCAAAGAAATCGTGGTCTACGACGACAGCACCGCCGACCCCGGCAGGCTGGCGCCCTCGCAGCCGCTCCACGTGGTCCTGGAGTCGCTGAGGAGGGAAGGCAAAGACCCCATCATTCTCAAAGGTGAGCCCGTCTGGCAAAATACAAACGCACGATAGGCCGGGATTGGAAAGCGGGGGGATAGAAAGTGCAATTTCATGGGCTTTAGTTTGACTCTGGAGGCACTAAATCATTCTCGACGTCTGAGAAGCAATGAGCGGTTTAAGCGGCGCTTTAGCGCCAATATAAAGGCGGGATGAAGCCGTGAGAGGTTGCGTAATAGTGTGCAGTGTGTGTGCAAAGCCCGTTAAACTTTGACCTTTATTGTGATCAGCTGACCTGGCCTGTAGGCAAATTGCTTGTTTAATCGTGTGAAACGGCGCGGCGTAAAATGACTTCACGTGCACGTTTACTAGCATAAATACAGAGTGCGAGGCAGGGTGGGAGAAGCAGCTGTTACGGCAGCGTGTTGATTGGCTGCCACGTTTTACGCCATTGCTGTGTTGTGTCGGGATCGAGGCTGTGTGAGTGTTCTTTGCAAGTCTGCTAGTCACAGTCGAGTTATGTGAATGCTCACGGTTGAACATTTATGCTCAGGGCTGCTTAGCAAAATTATTATTCAGTATAACGGGGTCATCAACATGGCGCTCGCGGGCGCAAGGTGGCCCCCCTAAGTGGTATCCTGTGGACCTATTGTAAAAACAGATCACACTTGATTGGACATAGTGATTTCCTAGGAATGTTGTCAGAGGGAATGTTTACTCAAGGGGTCCTGAAGGGCATTACGCAACAACAAATAACTAAACAGAAAAATAAAAAACAAAAAAACAAAGCACAGCAACAAATTAAAAAACAAAACAAAACACGCAAAAATAAAAAAATCACAACAGCAATTTTTTTTAAATCACAAAAGCAATTTAAAAAAAACATAAGAACAGAAACAAGAAAGATAATCACTAATTGTTTTTGATTTTCTGTTGTGATTATTATTTTTGTTTTTATTTGCTGTTTTATTTTTAGATTGTTTTTTGTTGCAATTACTTTTTTTTGTTTTTTATGGGTTTTAATTTGCTGTTTTTATTTTTTTGTTTTTGGGTTTCTGATTTTCTGTTGCAATTAGGTTTTTTTATGTTTTTTTTTTTTTTAATTTGCTGTTTTATTTTTTGGTATTTTTTGTTGCAATTTTATGTTTTGTTTTGTTTTTTATTTTCTGTTGCGATTTTTTGTTAATTTGCGGTTTTGTTTTAATTTGCTGTTTTATTTTTATTTTTTAGGTTTCTGATTTTCTGTTGCGATTAGCTTTTTGTTTTTGTATTTTTTAATTTGCTGTTGTGTTTTATTTTTTTGTTTTGATTTTCTATTGCGATTATTTTTTGTTAATTTGCTGTTTTGATTTTATGTGTTTTAATTTGCTGTTTTATTTTTTGTTTTTGGGTTTTTGATTTTCTGTTGCATTTTGGTTTTTGGGCGGCACGGTAGTCGAGTGGTTAGCACGTCCGCTTCCCAGTTCTGAGGTCTCCGGTTCGAGTCCAGGCTCGGACCTTCCTGGGTGGAGTTTGCATGTTCTCCCAGTGCCCGCGTGGGTCTTCTCCGGGTACTCCGGTCTCCTCCCACGTTCCAAAGACATGCATGGCAGGTTAATTGGGCGCTCCGAATTGTCCCTAGGTGTGCGTGTGAGTGTGGATGGTTGTTCGTCTCTGTGTGCCCTGCGATTGGGCTGGCAACCAGTCCAGGGTGTCCCCCGCCTACTGCCCAGAGCCAGCTGAGATAGGCGCCAGCAGCCCCCGCGACCCTTGTGAGGAATAAGCGGTCAAGAAAATGGATGGATGGATGGATGATTTTCTGTTGCATTTAGGTTTTTGTGTTTTTTTTTTTTTTTATTTGCTGTTTTATTTTTAGTTGTTTTTTGTTGTAATTGCTTTTGGGGGTTTTTTCATTTGCTGTTTTTTTTTTTTTTTTTTTTTTTTTTTTTGATTTTCTGTTGCAATTATTTTTTGTTAATTTGCTGTTTTATTTTTTGTTCTTGGGTTTCTGATTTTCTGTTGCGATTAGCTTTTTGTTTTTGTGTTGTTGTTGTTTTATTTGCCGTTATATTTAGAGTTTTGTGTTCTTTAATTTGATGTTGTGTTTTTTGGATGGATGAGTATTTAGTATAGTATATAGTATAAGTATATATGATGGATGAGCAGTATTTAAAAAAAAAAAAAAAAAAAAAAAAAAAGATGGATGGACAATAAATTGATTCACTGATTGTCAAAAATGTGCCAAAGAGTAAAGGTTAAATAAATGGGAGAGGGATGGGCGAGTACTTCGGCACACCCAGCACAGAATCTGCAGCACCTCCATCTTTAGTGCAGCAAAACACATCCCTCCATCACTTGATTGCGTGTCTTAGAGCAACGACTGTCTGACATTTCCATCTCATGAACTATTTTATTTTGCACATGCCTCCGTCTCATTATTTTTTCACAGGCATGCAAACGTCCTGTACGACTACACTGCCACTGCTTTCGTTGGCTACACTGGAGGCAACCAAATTACATCCTGGTTGACCGGTTTTTGACCTCGCCTTTAACTAATCAACTATTCTCTATCAAAGGCTCGACGCGGGACATAGGACAACTCAGCTGCCTCCGTTTTCGACTTTTCTCTCCGGCCAGCGAAGCTTTGTTCCGTCATTCGTGATGAGATTCACACGAGGCTAAAATTAACCTCGGTTTGATGAAATGCGCGCTTAAAATATTTGCTGTGGATTGATGCGTTGCCCGCTCTTCAAAAATGAAATGCATCAGGCGCTGTGTGTGTTCCGCACATGTGGGGATAAAAGTGGATTCAGGTTTGACCTCCAATTTAATGCTAATCTGTAGAGAAAGCAAACAACAGCTGACTCACAGCTTTTTAGTGTAGGCTACTAAAACCTTGTTATACGTTGGTAGGCGGATGCAAACATACAATATGTTGACATTACATATTTATTTATACATGCCTGTTTAACATAATAAGGGCATTGTTTCAATTAAACCATGGAGTTTTTAGTCTGGCATTATCAAACTCTCAAATTGTCATTGTGCAGGTCAAACCTCCTTGAGCATGCTCCGGGAACGGGTAATGACCAATCATGGCTCAATTTGCCCACGTCACATGACCAAACCCAGAAAACAGGTGAGCCGTGATTGGTTGTTTCCTGAGCACCTGTGATGTCATTTTCAGTCAACAGCAAGTTGCAAAATATGTTTGTAAAGGTATTAATTGTACATAAAAAAAAAATATATATATAAACAGAACATGAACTTTTTAGTGCTGAAAATGGCTGGTCTAAGTTGTGGCGCAGGTGGTTTTGTGATTTGGGTAGATTTGATCAAGGTTGCAGGCAGATGGATTCTGAGTTCCTCGGACGTGTGTGGCATCGTATTTCGTTCGTAAATATGACAACCGGGTGCATCAAACCCTCTAAATCCAGGTGCTCAATATGTCCATCGTAAAGGTAGCACTGGTAGGAGGGCTGGTTTTAAACAAATCGAATCAAATCTGTAATTGATTTTCCTTTTTGAGCGTGATTGTTATTATTTTTTTTAATCATGTTCTTGATATTTAAGAATTGATGTTCCATAATTAATCAATATTGGATTGAACTGAAGTGAATCAAATCAAAACAAATCGGAGAAAATTTAAATGCAATCAAACTGAACTCTTGTGAATCGAAATCAAATCGATTTGAGGAAATTTGAATCGATACCCACTCCTAATTGGTAGATCGTATGACATTTACAAAAAAAATAAAAAAAATCATTCAAATAAGCATTCAAATGAGGTGCTGAGCCATATTACCCGCCCTGTTTTTTAATAAAAAAAAAATAAAAATAATAATAATAATAATAATAATAATTTGTATTTATTTATTAATTATTTTATTTTTAAGCTCATTGGTAGTACTCTGTGCTCCCAAACTGTAGACACGGTTGCCATGCAAGTTCGATCCCCAAGCGGAACAAAAAGTTTTTTTTTAAATGAATAAATAAAAACATAGACACCGTGTGCCTCTTGTGGGCTGAAATGAAAGGAAAAAATCTGCATCCATTGGCCGGGAAGCAAGTCAGTTGTGTTCACTCCCACAACGTTGCTAATACAATACAAATTTAAGCGCACATCTACAAAAATACTAAAAGAAAAAACAAACACTCTATTTGGACTGCAATTATTGATATTGTGGTCAAGCTATTGCATATTGTTCACTCAACGTATAAAGTAACTCCTCACCTGCCCAAGCACCAAAAGGGGAAGCTTGCAAGGCTGTGCGATGACCTCACATTAAATCATATGTCAACTATTGCTCTGTGAACAATATGTGCACTGTGTATGTGTGCGTGTCTATTTCCACACTACTCAACGGGATTATGGGTGGCAGGTGCAAACCAGTTATATGGAGGGCAAAAGTTCAGTGAGAGGCATCATAAAAATGGAGTCTCTGTTAGCTATTGTCATAATAATAAAACAATCCATTTTGTTTCCAGGAGGCCTTAGCTGCTTCAGGCAGAGCCACGAGAACCTGTGCGAACACTCGCTGCATCTCCACGAAGGCCCCGACTCGGGCGCGGCCGCCGGCCTCTCGGGGGCGCTACCTCACACCCTGCCCTCCACCCCGGACATCGAGAACGCCGACGTGACGCCCGTGCTGCCCTTCCTCTACCTGGGCAACGAGCGCGACGCTCAGGACATCAATTTGCTGCAACACCTGAACGTCGGCTACGTCCTCAACGTCACCACCCACCTGCCGCTTTTCCACTACGAGACGGACCTGTTCGTCTACAAGCGTCTGCCGGCCACCGACAGCAACAAGCAGAACCTTCGCCAGTACTTCGAGGAGGCGTTTGAATTTATTGGTAGGAAAGCATATTTATTGTGCTCTATATTAAAATAGAAAGAAGTCACTGGCTGTCTGTCACAGTGCTCAACTTGCATCCATCCATCCATCCATCCATCCATCACATTTTGCTGAAATTTAAATCTTAAATCAGCTGGGATAAGCCCCAACTCGCCCATGATCTTAATGAGGACAAGTCCAATAATAATTTTTAATTTTTGAGTCCATGTTTGCTGAAAACGAAGTTGGTAATAGATATTAAGGCCCAACTGATTCATCCGCTGATATTGGCGCTTATAAAATAAGAAAAAAATGGGCAGATTTTTTTGGGGGGGGGTACTGATTCCCCCGCCCTTTTTTTGTTTCAAATGAACACATTACAAATTTTTAATTTTTGTTGATTTTTTTTTTTTTACAAGTTAACACACTACAATTACTACATTTAGTTATTTATTTTCATTTTTTAAAATTTGTATTTGTTTTTATTTTATTTTATTTTATTTTTTATTTTATTTTATTTTATTTTTTTTTAATGTGCTGATTTTTCTCTATTGATATTAAGGCCCAACTGATTCATTGACTTGATATTTGCTGTTAAAATCAGAAAAATATTGGTATTGGCATTTTATTTCTATTTTTTGCTACATCCCCCCTTTTTAAATTTATTTGTTAAATTAACAAATTACAACTTTTCGATTTTTGATTATTTTTAAAATTGTGACGATTTAAAAAAAAAAAAAAATACAACTTGACAATTATTTGGCGAGAATTTTTGCTGCCTTTTCTCTGTTGATATTGAGGCCTGACCGATTAATCGGCCAATATTATCTCTTTTAAAATCAGAAAATATTGGCAGATTTTATTAATTTTTTTGCTCATATACCCTTTTTATTTATTTATTTATTTGTTTGTTTATTACAAATGAAAGGATTACAACTTTTAGAATTTTTGCAGATTTTTTTTATACAAATTAACATTACAACTTGTCGATTCATTACTGAGGTGTTTTGGTGTGTTTTTTTTTTTTTTTTTTTTTTAATATATTTGTATATTGGACAAAGACAGCCATTCAAACACACATATTTACAACAATATAGTTGAACTTTTAAGTTATCAAACTTGCAGTCCGGGGGCCAGATCCGGCCCCACCGCATGCTTTTATGTGGCCCGCGAAAACAAATTTTGTGCGTTGAATTCTGTGATCCTTGCTAAAATGTGTACCAACATTTCAAATTGTCATGTATAATATGTGATGACGTTAGAATTTTTGTACTAATTTTTTTTTGGTCCGTCTTTTTACAGTAAGTTTAACACTGATTTTCATCGTGTTCCAGAGGAAGCACACCAAGCCGGTATGGGCCTTCTGATCCACTGCCAGGCCGGCGTGTCCCGCTCTGCCACCATCGTCATCGCCTACTTGATGAAGCACACCTGGATGACCATGACGGACGCCTACAAGTTTGTCAAAACCAGGAGGCCCGTCATCTCCCCCAACCTCAACTTCATGGGCCAGCTGCTGGAGTTCGAGGAAGACCTCAACAACGGAATCACGCCACGGATCCTCACGCCAAAGCTCACGGGTGTGGAGACCATCGTCTGATGAACCGCTCCTGTGAGTAAGCCACTATATATATATATGTTTTTTTTGTTTTTTTTTTCGAATCTCTCACCCCCGCCCGTGCCCGTCTTGGACTCTGCGGAGTGCCAAAGCTGTGGGTCAGCAAAGCTGTGGGTCAGAACTATCCCGACTGTTTTGGACCTGGCCGACGTCCCGGAGGAGATGTTGAGACGGCGAATGTGCCGGCTTGGAATTGTTCCATGTGGGACTGCGGAGGAGCAAGCGTGAGACAGGAGAAGTTCACACTTCACACTGTGGCGCACATGTTGGCGGGTGCTGGCCAATAGTGTTGCCAGTCCAAAAAAATAAACAGTTGAAGACATGTCTGGTGTGTTAATGTTCTATTTTTATACAGGGGTGACCATTACAAGCCCACTCTGGCTTACTGTGCAATAATTTCTGAATGGAATGCAACTTTGATCTTCTGTGTATATATTGGAAACATTTCCAGCTCTTGGCTGAATTTTGGTGTCATGTCATTCATACTGTTTACTGCAGTGCATTTATGTTTTGGGTACAATATTTATTAGGGATGGGCGCTACATTTGCAGTCAGTTGTTTTGCATTTTTCATTGAATCAATGACCACAAAATCCCACGAATAATACGCACGCCATTTTACTTTTTTCAGAACAAACACCAGGACAAGTCCTCAACTTTTGAGTACTCAGCGATACCGATACCAGGTACTGATACTAGGGCTGTATGATATTGGAAAAACATTTGTTATAGTTAGTGTTGTTCCGATACCGTTTTTTGGCCCCCGATACCGATACCCAGCTTTGCAGTATCGGCCGATACGGATACCATACCGATACTTAAGTTTTTTTTTGTTTTTTTTTTACTCAACATGAAAAAGCTGTCCTGTCATTGGTTCAGAGCATTCAAGGGCCAATAGGCTATCTTAGATCGGCATGCAGTGAACATGTCACATATCAGTGAATGTCGTGCACCAGCAAAACACAAGATGCTGCATCCAAAATCCTATATTAGCGTTGGATTTAATAGTATCGGCATGTTACTTGTGAGTACTCACTGATACCGATACCACTGTTTTAATGCAGTATCGGCGCCTCTGCCGATACCAGTATCGGTATCGGAACAACACTAGTAATAATTGTAGAATATTCCAAAATCGATGATATTGCGATATTTAACATGTACCTAAAGAAATAACATTTTTATTGTCGTGTGGCAAAATAAACAAGCTCAATGTGTTCTTAGGTAATTAAAATTACACTGGATAATTTTCAACAATTGGTTGGTGATGCACATTTAAGTTTGCGTCTGACTTGTCAAATTCAGGTAAAAGCATAAAATTCTATATAAAACGTATAACGCACGTCTTTGCGATACGCATTTTGAATGTGCCAATATTGGATTATCCAAGTTTTTTTTAGATATATTGCCTAAGCCTAAGGATGCCACTAGTACATTTGATACATAAAATATCTTAAAGAAAGAGGTATATATCCCAATATGGTATTTTTTCTTTAATTGCATAAATTAATGTCAATTCTCTATTCTTGTAATTTCTCATTTCAAGTGCGAGGACTTGAAGTCACCGATACCAAGTACCAATATCACTAGTAATTTTGATACATAAAATCCAACCCCCCTCCAAAACGGCATAATTTTAGAAGAAGAATATAAAGAGTGCAGCCAATACTGATATCAGCCGCCATCGCAAGTACCGATACCTTGAAGTACCGGTATCGGGATGATACGATACCTGGTATCTATATCAACCCATCCCTACTTTAACTCATTCGCTCCCAACCATTTTCACGGAAGCAATCCCGTTCGCTCCCGGTTGTTTTACTGGATTTTGACTGACTTCGCAAGGCCCCCAGAATATTGTTCTATTGCTATAAAATCATGGAACCTATCAAACGAAAGATTAAAGTCTCCTTTCATCAGGAAAAAAAAGTATGTTTCTATCTCTTTCCGTTTTGCAGGAATTAGCATTAGAATATAGCTAAGTTTCATCAATTTTCACAAATCTATTTAGAAGTGTAATTGAGCTTTTTTTCAACATGGCCCTGGTTGATCTCCTTTGCTCTGCTGCCATCTGCTGGCTGTTTGTGTAATAACTACCATTTCTGCTACCGTTCTTTGCAGTTGAGAGGCTGCATCCAAGCCTTCTGTATGCTCTAGCATTAAAAAAAAAAAAGTATAAATACGTCTTTGGGACACTTAAAACATAAAAAAACGTTTTTGGGAGCAAATGAGTTAAAAGTAGTTAGACATTTAAAATGTTATAGTTTTGATTACAGTACGTGACGCATATTGAGTTACGTTATGTATGAAATGCAATATAAATTATTATTATTATTTTTAAACAACCCCTTAGGTACTGTCAAGGTATTGGTAAATATCTACTGTAAATAGGCCCTTGAAAATGAGTGTAATTCACCTGATTTTGTGGTAATTCAACCAAATTATTGAAATAAGCGTATTAATTCATTTTCATGCCCATCCCTAATATTTATAGGTAAGCGTTTTCTAGCTGTGGTTCTCAACTGTTGTCACCCTGGGACCTGCATTGTTGTAAAGTCGAGACTCACTTATAGAGATAAAGAAAATGTGTTGTTTGAAAATAGCCACTGATAATGGAAAATGATGTTTCAAATGAGTTTAGCCTCCAGTCAAAAGCGTATTGCTAGCCATGATGTTAGCTACAGTAGCTAGCTAGCTAGCTAGTGGCTAAGAGTACACGGCACACTTCCAGTCAGATCTCCGTGCGGAAAAACACAAATACAGCAGTACCTTGACTTTAAAGGGTGAGTTTTCAGAATTCTGCTTAATGTTTTTGTTTTAATTTGTTGCTAGAATTATATTTGAACATTTTTATTACTAGCGGTCTGTGACCCACCTTAAAATGGTCTGTGACCATGTTTGGTTCCTCGACCACCAGTTGAGAATCACTTTTGTATATTTTGCCAAAATCAACAGAACCATATGCATAGTTATGAAAAAAACAAAGACTAGCTTTAGAGCCTCAAAAAAACAACAACACATTTTTCTTAGCAAACAGTTCATCGCCATGGCTACCGTGTCCACTCAACAGGACAAACTGAACATACAACAGGGCTACTGGTGATATTTTAGTGTAACAGAATCGATGAATTTCACTGCCTGCTTTTTTCATTTTTTTTTTTTCTCCTCTTCATCATTATGCTAGCTATATCGTGATTATGTCCTTATTGAGTGTGTGGCTATACTTCCCAAAATATCTTTTAACCGCTGTTATATGATGAATTATGGTAATACATGGTAGCGGAGGTGAGGCGCCAACTGTGGCGTGACCTTTCAACCCTTGACACTAAGCGACAGCCGAGCGAGTATTTCTGCCTCGCGTAGGCCACTGACCTGAATATATGACTTGATAGCCGAAAGCCCATAATACGCATGTGTAATCCGTTGAAGTCACAGGGCGGCCATCTTGCTTCTCCCATCTCGCGGGCAGACTACTGTGTAAACTATACATTATACTGTAAATGTACAGTATATGATCGTATGCCGAGAAATGTTTCTTGGGAGGAGCAATATGGCGGCCTCGCGACTTCAAAAGTTTTGGCCTATCAGCTATCCAGGCATATATTCAGATCAGCGGCGTAGGCAAAGTGTTGCTTTCACGCGCTGTTTCTAGTGCCTCGTTCAATGCCTTAACTCTCGCCTGCATGCGGCAACGCTGCTTGCAGAAGATGATATAAATCATAAATTTATTGCTATGCAGATTAAGAAAACTGCATTGAAATGGAGCCTGGTGAGAATCTGATTTCATCGGGAAAAAAAAAAAGTAGTGCAGTGTAATTAGTGGAAAATGGATATTTTTCGACTTGAACAATTTTTATTTTTAAGGTATGAAAATAAAAACCACGTTTACCACAAATTATGAGGAGAAATTTTGTGGCAAAGTGACATTTTTGGCAGCTGTCTGCCATTGTTTGGGGATTTGCTGCTAGACCGATTTTTGTAGTCACACTCTTTTTGCCATTTGATATAAAATTATTTTGAATTATGTTGCTAGATATGCTTAGACTTGGGCTGATATTAGATTTTGTTGGTATGATAACCGTGAACAAAAATAACGCACTGTATTACAATTACAATTCTAAAATGAAATATTTGGGTGAATAAACAGCATTTTTAAGCAAAACGTAGAATATTTGCTACAAAAGAAGCATTTATCACGTTAAGTTAAATTAAATATTAACATTCTCCTTTTCTCTTCCTCCATTATTAACGTAAAAATTTAATTAGAGGCAATTAAATTCAAAGAGATGACCATTTAAAAAATAAAAGCCACTATTGGTAGTGATTGAAACCTTGATTTTTAAAACCACACAGTAAAACCGGTGATCGGTCCACGCCTAGTTAACACCTGGTTACTCATACCCGGGTCAAATTTTGAGTTAGTGACGTTGGCTGGAAATGTCAAGAGAAAGTGGCAAAAGATTAATATCGGATGATGAGAGTTGCTGTTATGTAAAAAAAATGCGCATTTTTTTGTTTGTGTATGTCTTAAAGACTCATTTACAACATTTTTTTTTTTTTTCTTTTTAACGACAATACGGTTTGTATTTACCTTTACTAGTTCCAGCTGAAACTAGTAAAGGTAAATATACATTTTTTGTCTTTAAAAGAAAGAAAAAGAACCTAAAAATTGATTTTTAACGACAATACGGTTTGTATTTACCTTTACTAGTTCCAGCTTAAACTAGTAAAAGTAAGTACAAATTTTTTGTCTTTAAAAGAAAGAAAAAGAACCTAAAAATTCATTTTTAACAACAATACGGTTTGTATTTACCTTTACTAGTTCCAGTTGAAACTAGTAAAGGTAAATACAATTTTTTTTTGTCTTTAAAAGAAAGAAAAAGAACCTAAAAATGTACTTTTTAACGACAATACAGTTTGTATTTACTTTTACTAGTTCCAGCTTAAACTAGTACAAGTAAATACAAATTTTTGACTTTAAAAGAAAGAAAAAGAACAAAAATGTATTTTTAACGACAATACGGTTCGTATTTACCTTTACTAGTTCCAGCTGAAACTAGTAAAGGTAAATACAAATTTTTTGTCTTTAAAAGAAAGAAAAATAATCTAAAAAAAATCATTTTTAACGACATTACGGTTTGTTTTTACCTTTACTAGTTCCAGCTGAAACTAGTAATGGTAAATACAAACTTTAAAAGGAAGAAAAAAAAACTAAAAAAACAGATGAACGTTTTTAACCACTTCTTTACAGTATTTATCACTTCCAGCCTGAAGAACAATTACAACTTCACCAACTCAAAAATGTGACCAAAATATGATTCATTTTGGGCTTAACTGTAACTGTGAGTAATGATGGTGAGATAGATGAAAAGATAAACCGTAAATTCAACTCTATGCTAAATAGTTTAAAAATAATATGTTTACCCGCAGCCTACATCGTCTAAATTTTCACACTCGTTGACTCATCGT
This sequence comes from Festucalex cinctus, assembly GCF_051991245.1. Classification (NCBI taxonomy): domain Eukaryota; kingdom Metazoa; phylum Chordata; class Actinopteri; order Syngnathiformes; family Syngnathidae; genus Festucalex; species Festucalex cinctus. Next base: position 14,644,399 of record NC_135431.1, read on the forward strand.
GCATCAGCTTTTACTTGCTTCCTTGGTTGGGTCATTACTGGAGATGATGATGATGAGATGAAATAGAGGGGAGACTTTTAAGGAAGACGTGTTCACGTGCTTCTCCACGCTTGTTATGATTTTATTTGCGCGGAAAATGATGCATAAATAAAGCGCAGGGATGTACAGTGCGTAAAAAATGTATTGGAACAGCTGTCACTAAAAATAGGATAACATCCCGAATGCGGACTCTTCATTCCAGTTGACCGTTTTGAATTGGAAGAGGAATTTTTAGACCCAGATTTGAGTTGAGTCGGATCTAATACATTTGGTGAGCACGTTCCATGTTTTCCTGGTGAAAATCCATGCTATGCAAATGAAAACGTTGCAGGTTGTTTCTACAAAACCACTCTTTGGCGCATGAGTTTGCAATCGGTGTGGTTGATGATGATGATGATGATTATTATTTTTGAATTCAAGTGTGCTGACATGTCCTCACATGTATCACGTCGTCAACTGGTGCTGTGTAACTTGTAACCTTTTAGCACGTTTGTAGCTTCTGCATTTATCTTCAGCGATTCGCCTCGGGCAAAAACAAACAAAACAAAAATGCCACCTGAGCCAATGTTATTTACGAAAAATGTTTTTGTTGAGCGACACATTGCTTTTTCTTTTTTTTTTTTTTTGTATGCACTGATCTGTAAGACAATGTAAACAGTGTCGTGTACATTGACGCATGCCATTGGCTCCTGGTGTGTGAAGGACTCTTGGAGTCCATCTGGTGCTGTCTTTATCCCACAGTGCTTTTCATCGTGTTATGATTTTTTTTTTTAATTATTGTGGTGTCCATAACTTTTAACGAGGCTCTGCTTTGGGCTCAGAGGCTCCATTAGAATGATTTCTAATTCTCTATTTTTTCCTTTCTGTCGCATATTAACTGTCAAGAATCTACAGTCCAATCTTGTGAATATATATCTATTTTCTTTGTTCTGTGTACATTATAACTATTTTTGCACTGACCTATGGACAGATGGATTTATTTTTCTCCACAAAGGGTGCTATTATATCGGAGGCCTTCTTCTCCCTCACCTTTTTTGCATGACTTGCTCTAAATTCTTCAACTTGTCTGTCAACCGTCTACTTCGACTACTGCTACTCCTCCAACAGTTAACACTGAAGCACTGTAATTTTGTAATCTCGACTTGTGAGCTTTGAAAATAAACGGGGAGGCTTCGAGTTTGGTTTCTTGTTTTTTTTTGGGGTTTTTTTGTACCTAATTTCCGATTTTATTTCTTTTTTTTAATTTTTATCTATAGAGAATAATGAAAAAGATGTTACATATGTTGACTTATGAATAATTTATCTTGCAGTGTATTTCCTAGGGATGTTCGATACCAATTTTTTTTTCCAGACCAATAACAGTACAAGTACTCAACTTTTGGGTAGTCACTGATACCGATTTCAAGTACGAATACCATTTGTATGTTTGATACATAAACGTTCCCTCCCAAAAAACAATGCTAATTTTAAAGAAAGCTATATCCCAATATAGCATTTTTCCTAAAAATTGCATGAAATTAATTGCAATTTTTTATTCTTCTAATTTCTAGTTCCTGTCGCGAGTACCGATACCAAGTCATGATACCGCTATTAATTCTGATACATAAAATTTCCAGATAATTTTAAAAGACTCTTAAAATTGCATGAAATTAATTGCAATTTTTTAATTCTTGGAACTTCTAGTTCCTGTCACGGGTACCGATACCAAGTACAGATACCACTCGTAATTCTGATACATAAAATTTCCAGATAATTTTAAAGAAAGACCCTTAAAATTGCATGAAATTAATTGCCATTTTTTATTCTTCTAATTTCTATTTTTTGTCGCGAGTACCGATACCAAGTACCAATACTATTAATACTTTTGATACATAAACTTTCCCCCCAAAAAACAATAATAATTTTAAAGAAAGCTATATATATCCCAATATTGCATTTTTCCTAAAAATTGCATGAAATTAATTGCAATTTTTTATTCTTCTAATTTCTAGTTCCTGTCGCGAGTACCGATACCAAGTCCTGATACCGCTATTAATTCTGATACATAAAATTTCCAGATAATTTTAAAAGACTCTTAAAATTGCATGAAATTAATTGCAATTTTTTTATTCTTCTAATTTCTAGTTCCTGTCGCGAGTACCAATACCAAGTACTAATATCATTAGTACTTTTGATACATAAACCTTCCCCCCAAAAAACAATAATAATTTTAAAGAAAGCTATATATATATCTCAATATAGCATTTTTCGTAAAAATTGCATGAAATTAACTGCAATTTTCTTATTCTAATTTCTATTTCCTGTCGCAAGTACCGATACCAGGTACCGATACCACTAGTAATTCTGATACATAAAATTTCCAGATAATTTTAAAGAAAGGCCCTTAAAATTGCATCAAATTAATTGCAATTTTTTATTCTTCTAATTTCTAGTTCATGTAGAAATTATCGATACCAATACCGATACACTAGTAATTCTGATGCATAAAATTTCCCCCCCAAAAATAATTACAGATAATTTTAAAGAAAGACCCTTAAAATTGCATGAAATTAATGGCCAATTTTTATAATAAAAATAATTCTTATTATTTATGTAATCTATTTTTCGTCATCATGAATGTTGTTGAATTCAATCTCAGTGGAATTGTAATTCATTGCCAATGAGCTGTTAAGTTACTTAGCAAGAACATGATCATTTTCCCCTCTTTTTCGCTTTAATGACAGGAATCTTTATTTATTTTTTGGGCCGATTGCTGATGCGCCGTACGCCTCAATAACAACAAAACAAATGTGACGGCACGGTATTTAAAAGAAAAAGCGATATCATCCTCGGGAAATGTGAGCAAGACTTGAGAATTCTCCGCGCTCCCCTCTTTTTGGAACGTGTCACGTAGCTGCCGGGCCTATATTTATTCAGGCAGTGGGGAAAGGGTCACAGGGGTCAAGATCCCAGCATAGGAACAAGCACCAAAATAGTGGTTAGCGTTGTTTCTAATTACGAGTTGATGAGAGCCCCCCCCCACCGCCCCGCCTCATTAATCCTTCGCTATCAGCACTGGGCAGGCTGGCAGCACCAGAATAGAACGGATCTTTCCAGCGAGCCCCACATGGACGTATTAGGCAAAACGGGCCCGGGGAGGAGGGCCTACCTTTTCCGAAACACACACAGAGGTGCGCGCGCATGACCTCATAACAACAGAGGAGGCGGTGAAATGAAACAGAGGAGCCGCGTGAGCCCGAGGACGGCCGGGCTGGTTATCATCAAAGCAGGCCGCTTTGTCACAGGAAGACGCACTCGCACGACATCGCGCACTAAATGCCGCCGCAGCCTCACTTTGCACTTTTACACAATGGCTTTGTTCGGAATCACTCCCTGTGAGATGTACTGTCGACTTTAGTGCCTTCTCCAAAACTTTTGATGGTCACCAAAAGGTCATTTTAGCTGATTTTTGTAGAACTTTATGGAGGAGCACTCAAACTTTATTCATACATTAAAATGCAACTCAAGGAGCTAAATAGGAATGTAACGATATACAAACATCATGATATGATATTATCACGATAAGAAGGTCACAATACGATAATTATCACGATATTGTGGGGGCGATGGCGATATTTAAAAAAGATCACAATATTGTAAAAAAAGAGAGCTCATACTAAAAAAAAAGCACAATATTGTGCTTTTGTACATAGCATGCATATAAACCACCTACAACAGGGGTGTCCAAACTACGGCCCGGGGGCCATTTGCGGCCCGCCGTCCATTTTTCAGTGGCCCGCGGCATATGCTAAGAATGGCATTTGACTCAGTTAAAATAAATTAATTAAAGTAAGAAGGGAGGGTGTCGAAAAAACAGGTGCCATTAAAGATTATTTTAGTTAACTAAAACTAATGAAAAAACTAAAATTCAAAAAACAATATCCATCCATCCATTTTCTTGACCGCTTATTCCTCACAAGGGTCGCGGGGAGTGCTGGAGCCTATCTATGCTGGCTTTGGGCAGTAGGCGGGGGACACCCTGGACTGGTTGCCAACCAATCGCAGCAAAAAACAATATTGTTACCGAAATAAAATAAAAACTAATTGAAACAAAATTTTATGTTTACAAAACTATAATTGTAGCAAACATGTCCTTTGTTTTAGTCTTTGGTAATTAATTTAATGCATGCGCCCTAGGGGATTATTTTAAATTTGATTTTTAGTAGATTTATTTTGACATAAACCGGAATAATGACGTTTGAAAGTATGTCACACAGAAGTGATGTCATCGAGCAGCAGCCAATAGAAAAGCACCTTCAGATAACGTCGCTCCCATGGTGTTTTTTTTAAATATTGTGCACAAGTAATACACATTTGTTTAAAAAAAATAATACTAACCTAACAAACTAAATTAAAACTATTTTTTTTAAAGAAAAAAACTCATAAAAACTAACAGAACCACTCTGAAAACTAATAAAAATTAACTAAAATGCAAAATTCCAAAACTTTAATAATCCTACTTCCATATTACAAATACATTGTTTTATATACTGTAGCATTTTTCTAAATATGCAAAAGTATGAATTGAATATATTAAAAAAATGGTTTGATGTAAATAAATTATCATTGAATTTAAATAAAACCAAGTTCATAGTTTTTGGCACTAGACAAATCACTCATCAAGTCAAAATTATGGTGAATTCAATTGAAATAGAAAAGGTGAATGAAAATAAATTCCTTGGAGTTGTTATCGGTGATAAATTATGTTGGAAGCCACACATAGAAACTGTTAAAAGGAAAATGTCAAAAATCATAGGGATACTCTATAAAAGTAAGGATGTTTTAAACATGAAATCATTATATATATTATATAGTTCACTATTATTACCATATTTGACCTATTGTGTGGAATTATGGGGAATGACATATAAAACAAATACCAACACCGTTTTCAAATTGCAAAAGAAAGCTATAAGAATTATTAATCGATCAAAATATACAGAACCAACACATCCACTATTTATTAAATTAAATGCAATGAAATTTTATGACTTGGTGGATTTTAAAATAGCACAAATAATGTATAAAGTTTATAACAATTTACTCTGCCACAGTACTCAGAAGTTATTTGAAATTAGACACAGTCCTTATGATATAAGGGGTACAAGTGTGTACAAAAAACCCAAAACAAGAACAAATATTAAGCAAAGGTGTGTATCTGTAAAAGGTGTTAATTTGTGGAATCATTTGGGAATTGATCTGAAAAATTGTGACTCAATGCTGGAGTTTAAAAAAATGTTTAAAAGTAAAGTTCAAAAAAATTACCTATATCAGACCAGAATATGAAAATTGTACATGTGAGTATGTGTAAATGATCTAGATAGGTATTATGGTATATGTTTAGGAAATTTATGTATATATGTTTTTGGCAAATGTGAATATGTTTAAGTGCACTTGTGTATATATATAACTTGGTTTATATATTTCATTTTAATAATAGTAAATTAGAATTGTATTAATAATGAAATAAGTTTAAATATATTGAGTAAAAGGGGTAGGACTAGATAAGTTTCTAACTTCTTCCTACTCCCTTTTGAACATGTAAGCTATGATTGATTGAATGATTATTTTATTGGGATTTTCTTTTCTTTTGATTGTTGTTTTTTTTCTTATCTCTGCTGTTCATCTGTTTATATGTTCAATAAAAAAGAAAAAAAAAAGCACAAATAAATAATTTGTAGCTACAATTTTTAGGACGAAACACAATTTCTCTTCATTATATGGCCCTTGCGCCCTTCCTATTTTCTGTATGTGGCCCTCAAATGAAAAAGTTTGGACACCCCTGACCTACAATCTCGAATAACAATATTGAGGCACTTACTTGCATTTTTTTTTGTTTTGTTTTTTTTTTTGTAAGATCTCAGAATTGTGCATTCGGTAGTCATCCCTCCAACATCCCCCAACATACATAAAAAATAAATAAAATTAATAAATAAAAATGTAAAAATTATTTTAAAAAAAATTATTAAAAATAAAAAATATAAAAATATATATATTTAAAAAAACAAAACAAAACATTTTAGGCAAGGACCACAAGAGCCCCCGTCTGTTGTCCTCTTTGTTTTGATCTCCACCTTTCATTTTCTATGCGCGCATGCATCTAAATAAAGAACGGAGCGGGCACGTGCGCGGACGAAGACCAGCAGTGACTCAAATCGACTCTGAAAGAAGCGAGACATCATCTGATGCGTTCAAGGACAGTCTTGCTGAATGAGGTTCCGGTTACCATGGAAAAAAAACTAATTGCGCGGCACGACGACTGCAGCTTAATGCGGCAACAAAATGTTTTCAAAATAAGTAGATATTTGATAGATCAGTTTCAGTTTTGGGTTTTGCATGTGCGGACGACGTTTACAGTTAGAGGTGAAACCTAAATTAAAACCAGAGGGCTGGTAAACAAAAAAAATGGGAAGCTGTGAGAAAATCAATCGGAGTGATTGCGCAAACATAGGCCACCATTTTGAATGTCCTTAATAGTCCTTGACAGCAATGTTGAAATGTTTCTGATGTCAAAAGCTCCTAGAATCTATTGTTTGCAGAATACTTTATGAACAAAAATATACAGGCCAAACCAGAAGTTACAAACCATTCATTATCAAGATGAACAGGAAATCCAGAGTGGAATTTACCAAAGAATAGCGAGACAAGCCTCACAATGTTTTGTGGTCTGATGAGACAAAGATGACCCTTTGACTTGATCTCTAAGTTCCTCATCAGAAATATTTTCTGTCTCCTGTAAAAAAATAAAAGAATCACCCTCACCGCTCCAATTGGTTTGGCGCGGAGTGTCGTGAGATGACCGATAACTGTGCAGCTGTTGTTTGTGAGGTCACCAAGGAAACCGAAGTAATAAATGGCCCTATCGAGTTACATGACGTTACATATGAAACCTCCACGTCTGGGGAAGTCAGCGACACTAATAGAGGCTCAACTTTACACTTGAGCTCGCCGTCTATGCACTGTGACATGCTGACTGGCCATGACGCAGTATGAGTTATTGCATGTGGACTGCATGTGTATGCATGTATATAGATGCATCCTATGCTAAAAAGTCAAAATCTTCATAATCACAGGAGCTATATTTGTCTCACTACAGCTATAAAAGAATATGCAGTATAGTGGTTTTGTTACAATTAGTTTAAAAAAATTCAGTTGGTTTTGATTGTTTTTTTAGAGCTGGTTGAATAATAATAATGATAATAATAATAATAATAATAATAATATTTCTAATGCTTCATTTTTTTTTAAATATATGGAATATTTGTCACTAAGTATTGTCTAATAAAGGAAAATAAACTGATTCTCAAATGACGGTATTGACCTTCCTTCTTCTGTGTGGACGTGCAGTCATGTATGATAATAATAATAAAGACAAAAACAAAGGAAATGTTTTGCCAAGATTATATTTAGTTATGTAAATGTAAGATGTACTTTCAATTATTTTTCATTTTTTAAATAAGCATTTTCATGCTTATTTTATTTAACGACTGAATTTTTAAAAACCTATTTATTTATTCATTTATTTATTTATTTATTCATTCATTCATTCATTTATTTTTATTTATTTGTTCTAAAGTTGTTGTGCATAATATTTCGGATTATGGGCTAATGTAACACAATTTATAAATGATTTTTTTTTTTATGACATTTTGATGATGAAATATAATAGGTTTAGAACATGAAACTAGGGCTGCTCGATTATGGAAATGATAATAATCACGATTATTTTGGCAATCTCTGAAGATCACTATTATTCAAACGATTAGTTTTTGGTACAAAACAAGAAAATGTTTCACCTTTTAAAAATATTAAGACAATTTTTTTTTTAAAAAGAAACTATAATTATGTAAGGTCCTTTTGGATCAAACAGAATTTATTTATTTGTTTATTTATTTATTTATGTTGGTAAAAACTTGAAGCTGGAGTGCAGCAAGCTGTGCAGTGTGTAGAAGGATGATCATTTATTTTTTGGTACAAAACAGGAAAAAAGCTTAAATGTAAAAAACAAATTAAAAAAAATATTAATAAAATTCTTTGAAACACTAATTATGCAAGTTCCCTGGATGACATTTTTTTTAGTATTAATAAATTAGTTTTAATAATCTTTTTTTTTTTTCTTTTTTTTTACGATTATGCTGATTTTGTAATTGGGGAGTGTAATAACTGAAATTCTAATTGAAATTCGATTAATTGCACATGCCTACCTGAAACAAAAAAAAAAGTTTAAAGTGTAAGGACTGTGGAACTATAACAAAATTATTAAGTAAAAATTCTGAAAAGCTGAATTCAGCAAAAAATGCCTTAAGCTGGATGAAAGAGCTTTTCTCATATGTTGTATGTTGTTTGGTAAAATGATGCAACATGACTACCCCTGGTGATCCCCCTCAGGTTTGAGCCTGAATCAACACTGGTTGTGTGAGTTGAGGCGTTAAAGCAAAATGAGGCCAAGCAGTTAAAATAATGTATCTGGAGCAGAAGAAGAAGAAGAACTCAACATTGTGATGTTATCATTATTAAAAGACTCGCCCATGCCTTGGCGGAGTTCTGCTCCGTTCTTGGTAGCATGTTGTTGTTTTTTTGCCGGTCTTACTGTGCCCCACTGCCCAAAAAAGAGCCCAGCTAAAGGTCATTACACTAAAAATGTCATGACTAGGGTCATGCAAGGGTTATGTTTACTGTCATGACTAGGGTCATGCAAGGGTTATGTTTACTGTCATGACTAGGGTCATGCAAGGGTTATGCTTACTATTATGACTAGGGTCATGCAAGGGTTATGTTTACTGTCATGACTAGGGTCATGCAAGGGTTATGCTTACTGTCATGACTAGGGTCATGCAAGGGTTATGCTTACTGTCATGACTAGGGTCATGTAAGGGTTATGTTTACTGTCATGACTAGGGTCATGCAAGGGTTATGCTTGGGCCATACAAGGATTATGCTTGGGCCATGCAAGGGTTATGTTTGGGCCATGACCGTGAGGTCAAGTGTCTGTTTTGAACTGATGTAAGGAGCATTTAGTTTCAACTGGTAAGACGCTATGTGATGTCAGAAGCTATGTGATGTTAGGAATCTTTAATCTCTTTATCTGGTCAACAGCCAATCAGATACTTCCATGTCAGTCCTGTTACCCACATGTCTAGCCACAACCAATCAGATCGATTCGCTGTCTATATAAGCCTGTCTGAGAAGGGTGTTTTTTTGTCAGATTATTACCTCTGTTCCTCTGTTGCACCTCCACAGCCCAAGTTAGCTTAGCGTCTCGTGATTCTCGATACATTCTCATTGTTTCTCATCTTGTCAAGTTTGTTCTACGCCTCTGGATGTTATGCGAATAAAGAGTGAAAATCTTATTTGTGTCTGCGTTTTTGGGATTCAACTCAAGAACATAACAAAAAATACCGCACATGATTATCACAGATGTCAAGTAGTGGTTATATTAAAAAACTACATCCAATCATCAGTCATGTTTAAATTGATTGATGACATCATTAAAACGGCAAATCAGAGGTAGTGCAATTTCGATCAAGTCACCGTAGAGAAGCGTCACCTCACGCCACCGAATCCTAAACGCGGCAGCTCAAGCGAGTCTACGTGACATATGGTCGGGCGTCACCACACTGAGCTGTGTTCTGCGAGTCGCGCAGTAGTGACTCATATCAAAACAAACCCTTCCATGCACCACAAATGTGCAACGGCGAGTCTTCGCTCTGCTTCAGCAGTTGTGGATATGATCTTATGCGGAGCCCCTTCTCAGTCCTCAGCACTATTGTAGACGTCTCATGCCATCTGTAATCTTTTTTACGCAGAGTGAAATAGGCCAAGACCGCCTGTCTCACTCTCTCTCTGTCTATGTCTCATTGCCCTGCTTGTATCACCTGACAAACTTGAATGATGATTCATAAAGTCGACTAAAGCTAGGATGCTCAACTGGTGGGTCGGGAACAAAAAGTGGGTCACTGGGTTTGCTCCAGTACCGATATTCGACATCAGAGTCCATTGTTGTATGGATTGCAGTTTAAAAACACGAATAGTAGAACTTAATTCACTTTCAATGAAATGTTAACGGTTCTTGCAAAGAAAAACTAATGTTTGCAGGTTTTTGTATTTTTCAGCTGATGAAATGTTGAACATCATAAGGTTGTTAGATATTACATCATCGAATGTGACTTCATTAAGCGTAGCCTCAAAATGGTTTGTGGTCTGATGAGACAAAGATGTATTTAAACTGGGAATTAGTAACATCCCGGTTAATTCAATTGAATTCCTTCAACACGAACACACAATCCACTCAGCTATAATAAATTGTTACATCAATGTATTTTTCATAGTGTTTTCACCCGAATGTGTGTGCCACATTTTGAGTAAAAGAAAGTGACAGACAAAGGCCTTATAAAGAATACATCACAAAACAGAACATGAGACAAATTTAACGTGGGCTTTCTCAGAGAGTGACTTATGATCCTTTCCTTTGTTTTTGATGCCATGTTTTTTTCCCTTTATTTATTATCAGAGATGAGACATAAGTGGAGCTGATTCAGGGCTTTTTATAAATAATTCAAATCGGGTGTGAAGGCACAACAGTGCAGCTCAACAGTGCAGTTGAAGCTTCCCGCAGGCCTCGTCACAAGCGTGCAAAAAATGTTGGAAGCTGCTGCACTCTTGTGGACGATATAGTGATGTACTCGACTGTATTTTCACCCAGGATGAAGCTGGCCAGATGGACCAGTTTAAAGTAAATGGAGTGCACTTATATAGCACTTTTATCGACACTATATTGTACTCAAAGCGCTTTTCAAATGCTCTCATTCACCCCCACTTCATGATGTTTTTGCTGGAATGTGCCATCACATAGATTCTGTAATTCACATTGATCCAGGCAGTAAAAGTGAAGGGTTATGTCTGCAGACTATCAAAGCAGACAGACTGGTTATTTATTTATGCAAGAAACTATCTCAAGATTTCAAAGTAATAGTTCTAAATTGGGTGGTGTTTCAGAATATTACAGTGCTGCTTTTAAAAATATTATCGGTGTTGGCAACTCATGTATAAGAATTTAATTGAAATGTGTAAATAATTTAGACTAAGTCAGCTTAGTGAGCAAATAATTCAGTTTAGTTTTTAAAATAAACACATTTACGTGTGAAAACGTAATGATAAAAATATGTGAAATTAGCAAAAAAAGAAAGAAAATACAACTTTTAAATGTTAAAAGTAACACTAAAACTTAAAAAATACCGTTTATGTTAAAAGAAACACCAAATCTGTGTGAAATTAACACCAAAAATGAAAAGAAATAATACCTTTTTTTGTGTGTGTGTTAAAAGTAACACCAAAACTGGGAGAAATTAACAATAAAAAAGAAAGGAAATAACACTTTTAAATGTTAAAAAATAATGCTGACAATGGGAGAGATTAACACTGAAAAGTGAAAGGAAATAGCACATTTTGAAGTGTAAAAAGTTCACTTTTATGTGTCAATAACACTTTGATTGTTGTAAATTAACTCTACCAAAGAGTAACATTTTTTTTTACATTTTCATAAGTGTAAATTTAACTCGGAACAAGTGAGAACAATGTGGGACTTAAATTTACACCTGCGATTTTACTTTTGACATGTAGCTTTTGGCCATTGTAAGAAGACACAACACGTAAAGTGCAGTATGATACTGTAGCGTCCAAAAAGAACACCACCAGCGCGGTATGCTAACGTTAGCAAGTGACTTTAATTTTGCCATTTGTAGCCTTCAATCAACAACAGCGTATACTAACGCTAGCAAGTGCATTTAATTTGTCATTTTTAGCCTTCAATTAACAACAGGGTATGCTAATGTTGGCAAGTGTATTTAATTTAGTCATTTTTAGCCTTCAATCAACAACACGGTATGCTAACGCTAACAAGTGTGTTTAATTTTGTCATTTGTAGCCTTCAATCAACAACAGCGTATGCTAATGCTAGCAAGTGTATTTGTCGTTTTTAGCCTTCAATCAAGAATCGGGTATGCTAATGCTGGCATGTATATTTCATTTGTCGTTTTTAGCCTTCAATCAAGAATTGTTTATGCTAACACCAGCAAGTGTATTTAATTTGTCATTTTTAGCCTACAGTCAACAAGAGGGTATGCTAACATTAGAGATACTGAAAAAAGTACTTGCTGAAACCTGTCTTTGCTAATGAAAATTTGTCAGGAGTTAAAATCTTTAGGATATCAACTTATCACATTACAGTTGTCTCAAGCCATGCCTTGTGGAAAAAGTGCGGCATAAATTGTCTCTGCACTCTTGGAAGGTCTCTAATACACACAAAGTGCAAATCAGCCGTCTCTTCCACTCCAACTTGATTTGTGTGCTAAACAAGCTAAGCTGCACATCATTGTTTGTGCCATCTTGTCCCAGCAGAGCTCAATTGATATGACGGGAAAAGGTATGACTATGACAGGCCGGGGGGCACGGAAGGACAGAGGGACGCAGCAATGTGCAATAAAAGTGTCATTTTTCAACTCCTCTGTAAACAGCTCGTTATGTTGAGATGAGCCATTGCCTATTATGGGCTCCATCCAGCCGGTGCCATCAATAAACAGAGCAGGCGAGCTGGACGTGAGCGACAGCTGAACCAATGAGGAGCGCCTTGTCTGGAGTCTGGACAAGCTCGGCCCTTCGTAACGCAGGTAGACGACGCGTTTGTTATGGTTGAGCCTGGGAACAGACGCCGCTCCAACACTTATCAACCTGCCTTGTGAGGCACAAACTTTGGGCTCGGGCCCGGGTGAGGTTGGATCATGAATATTACAGAGGTTATGGGACAGCTTTATTACTTTGACAAACACCGTTTCTGCCGTGGGGGCTTAGGTGGGAGTACAAGACGGCCGTATGCCTGCCTTGATTGCTGCGCAAAAGAGAGGCTGCTGAACTTTTTACTCCATTGCGTGACTTTGGATTCACCCTTCCGAGTCTACGTCTTCACCAAATGAGCGTTCATCTTCGGAACTCGCGGTTCAGCCAGCAGTCACATGTCCTAAAATTGCGCGGGGGTGAAAGGGTGCAGGAAGTTGGGGGGAAATATTGTGACTTGGATGACATACTTTCGGGCCTTTTTTTGGCGAAACATTGACTTTTACAAAGAGATGAGTAAAAAAAAAAAATGATTTGAATCGTAATTCCACATAATCGTGTGTCGTTCTTGAAATGTCGAGATACTGTATTGATACTGATTATTGTATTGTATTGTATTGTATTGGTACTGATATTGTCTTTTATTGGCGAAATGCATTCCCCAAATATTTATTAATTTACATTATTTACGAAAGAAATATTATCACATGAATCGTGTTAGACTACCTGTGCCAAACTTTAGACATGGTTCCTTCCAGTACAACTTATTACATTCTTTTTGTTACCACTTTCCTGTATTGTTTTTAGTTAAATACACAAATAAATAAATAAATAAATAATAATTTTACTCAACATCTGGCTACTTTATACATAATTTGGGGCTTCATTATTTATTTATATACAGTATAAAAAAATATTGCCTATAGGACCACGTTTTGTCAAAATATATAGTATCTTTGCTTCACTGTAAGACAACCAAAATAACAGAACCTCTCAGGTGCAGTATCAGTGACTACAACCACAAACAATACACATATTGTTAAATTTGTATTTATTACATGTACATGCTTTATTAGCTTTTCACAAGGCAGATTTATTGGTGAAAAACAATTCTTGTACTGAGAGGCTCGACAGATTGTGCTGCAGCACAAAGAAAGGCACACACGCCCTCTTGTGGACAATGAGAATACTGCAATGTCAATCCAGTACCCCTCAGCATTTTTTTTTGAGAACTAAGAAATTGTGCACAGAATTGGTCCTTTAATTGTAAAACAAAACAATTTTTTTTTTAAATCCTTGTTTTCCAACTTTTTGCTATCTCCCCAAGTTCATGGTAAGCTTGTAAAGTCCATTAATAGAGACGAATGTAAATCCTCAACTGACACACAATCAAATCATTGACCCGAGGGTCACCTTGTGAACCGCTGTGCAGGATAAACCTAGACCTCCGATTCTCCCATATCCCAAAATTGTAAGCTTTAAATGAGACCCCACAACCTCACTCCCAACGCCACAAAACTTGTGAAATCATGATCAAATTTAATAATGTTTTTATCTAAGTTATTATTATTATTATTATTATTATTATTATTATTATTATTATTATTATTATTATTATTATTATTAAAGATAATACAGATTATTAAAGGATGTAGTGGCGTCACAAACATTTTCAGTAGGTTATTATTAGGATTGGGGGAATGATTAACTGCACAGGATAGTTCATTTTTAAAGAAAATATTTTAATTAATTCAATTTAAAATGTATTGTGGTGACGGCACAGAAATAATAAGTGTAGGCCAAAGCAAACAAACAAACAAACAAACAAACAAACAAACAAACAAACAAACAAACAAACAAACAAAACGTTATTAGTCTGACATCTAGCGTTGTAATCAGGGAGCACAACGCCACCTAGCGTTGTAATCAGGGAACACAACGTGTATTATTTTGGCTTTTCCCATCAGTAGTGCAACTGCAACAACAACAACAACAACAATGAAAATAATACTTAATCCCACCTCTACAACATAGTGGAAGAGATGTTAACCCAAATGTAAAACTGTCTTTCAAAGTGAGTGTCATTCACGACGCATTAAGGTCAGTAGCGGACCATTACAAAACTACGCAATTGCCTAGGGCCTCAAGTTACTAGGTGACCCATAAAATTCCTCACACACTAATGATCAATACTGATTTTAATTATTTGCGCACATTCATTATGTTTTTGATTAAAATCCTTTCGCTAAATGCCAGCAGAACGCTTCTCTTATTATGTCTTGCGGCTCTTGGTGCTCCCCCCCCTCCTCCCCCCAGCTTCCACTACATTGGATCAGTCCATCTTACTGCGCATGTGCGGAAAGTACCAGGAAGCCGGCGGCAAAACAGAGCGAAAGGCGCGAAGAGCGAGTGAAGTAAGGCGAAAGTAAAATAAAAAGAAAATGAACAGAAGGTATCCTAGCGGGGTTAAAAGGAGGAAGAAGAAGGAAGAAAACGCTTTATTTCCAAGTTACCAAAAATGACTACATTCTTCTGCGTCAGCGGCTAGTAGTAGCAACAACAGCAACGACGCAAATCTAGTGAGTATCACGTCTGAAAACTGTCCAACTGGTGATCTTTTTCCTGTATTTATTATTTCTTTATCCCATTGAACTTTGGAATGTGTATACAGTATGTGTTTTTAGTGCTTAATGTATAAAGTTGTGCATTTAAAACATTAGAAAATTAGTTACAATGTGTTACAGCTTTGTATTAATTTGCTTTCAAAGTTTTGGCTGAAGAAGTCACCCTTTGCAAAGTAATACTCTTTCACTTTAAGCATAATTAAAATAAATAAATAAATAATAAATAAATAAATAATAATAAAAAAATTGGGGTGTATATGGTTTTCACTGAGGAGGAAGAGTTTGAAATACGCAACCAGCAACAAGATGTATAATCATAGAGTAGAGCATGCAGTACTTATTTATTTTATTTTTATTTCTTCTTCCTTTTTTTTAAATAACCTGTTGCTTTGTGTGTTGTATTCTCTTTCCATGGGGTGGCACTGCAAATTTTCCAACAATAAATAGCTTTAAAAAAAAAATACTGTTAAAACAACAGATCAGCTTGACTGGCTGCAGAAGTGAAGGCCGCTAATGTCCTCCGTCCTGCTGTTAGGAGAACAGAATGATGGATTCAAGCGGCCCGCTTGCCAAACTCACAATTCTGTTCCACATTGGCGAGTGCATCAAATCTGTCGTATCGTTTTAACTGCTTTTCGACTCAACCTTTTTCCATTGTGCTCCAATGTTGGATCCACCTCGTTCCATTCCGCAGCCCTTTGCTCATTTGATGCTGAACTGACATCATGAACCAACATCACGGATGAGAGGACAATGAAATGTTTCTTTCCTTTCCTTTAAAAAAAATAATAAGAAAGACACTCCTTTAAGGACAATGATGGATTCAATCAATATGACAGCTGATAAAATGCATCTTGGCTTGTTTATCCTGTTGAAAATGCAGACAGATTTTGTCAGTGCGAGGGAAGATGACATCATCACATCTGAGATTAATTACAAAAGCAGTTTGGGAGGTAGCGAGAGTGATTTATCATCACTGATGATTTGTGTTCTTATTGGGCCTATTGTGTGTATTGTTCCCCCATTTATATCCCAGTGGGGTATACAGTATAAAAATAATAAAAAAAGGGGGGATGTTCAATGTGACAAGTGTAGTGTCTGAAGTGCTGCCTTCACAAGTGAAAATCAGGCACAGCTGCAGGATTTTTTTTCTCCTCTCCTGGGGGCTAAAGGTGGGGTTAATCGTTACATACGGACGCTACAAAATCATTTCTAAATCTATTTTAGAATATAAAATAAAAAGGGGCTTAACTCTATAGCGCCACCCCTGGTGAACATGCTGAATAATGATGATTGCTATTACAGTAAAGTGTCAAACATTGAGAAAACATTGACCCACCCGCCAGACTAACAGAGACTCCCTCGTACGATCACACTGGGTGGCAAAGCTTTGGCACGCCACTGGAACGCATGCCTTTTTCATGGTGTTAATGGACTTACTTAACTCCTGGGCCTTGAATGGTGTTTTCCACCGAATTAAAGTGTCAGGGCCCACAAATCAGCGGGGATGACTGTAGGCGCTTGTGGGTTGTGTGTCCTTTCTTAATGGTTTGTTCACCGGACGCATGAAATTGGAGACTTTCAACTGACCTGGTGCTACTGAGGCCCAGTTTGTACTTTTTGCTTACGCCGCCACACATCGTTCTATGACAGCCATTTTGCAACAAAGCCATGAATGAGGATTTTGTGCATGTTATACCTATTTCCTGACCGCTGATCAGTTTTTCTTGTGTACGTTATACAATCTCTATTTTGTGGTCACAATTGAGTATTTTGTGGCAACAGATTTGCATTGTGTAAACACATTACGTCTATATTGTGGCCACAATTTTTGTTCCCCACAAGTTGTTCCCCCCATGTCTGTTCTTCTTAATGATTATGAATCGATTTTTGACTCAGAATGATTTTCGGTTCAAAATTTCTTGACAATGACCTCTGCTTCAATCTATAGATGTGCAAAGAATAGTTATGATCTACTCTAGTCTGCATTGCAAAACAGAATGACAAATGGAGAAATTAAGGTGTCTTTTTTGGGGGGGGTTACATTTATTAAATTTTGAATTGTAAGATAAGTGTTTTTTTTTGTTTTGTTTTTTTTTGTTGCAAAAACGTGGACCACAACTATAAATTTTATAATTTTTAAGAGTATATATAAATAAATAATCCCATGACCCTTGTGAGGAATAAGCGGTTCAGGGTATAGATAGATAGATAGTAGGGATGTAACGATAAGCGTTATATTACATCGTGATATTAAAACTGCCACGATACCGTTGTCGTCATGTTCACGATATTTAAGTGCAACACATCTGTTACAAAAAGTCAGGTTGATTTCCATTCATGCAGTTCTTGCACCCTCTGGTGGCTAGTTTTTGTTAGTGCAGTTAAATTTCATTAGGGATGTTTTGGCCCCTTCTATGTTTAAAATAAACACTAATTGTCAGATGAATTGGAACGTAACATGCCTGTGAGGCAAGTCAATATGTGGAGGAACTGCATTAACAACATAATAATAATAAAAGATAATAAAAACATAACAATGTTCTGTGCAAAAGTACAATATTGTTGTTGTTTTTTTTTATATAAGCTCTTTTTTTTTTTTTTTTTTTTTTACATTATTGTGACCTTTTTTAAATATCACCAACCTCCCCACAATATCATGATAATTATCGTATCGCGAGCTTCATATTGTGATATCGTATCGTGACGTTTGGATATCATTACATCCCTAATAGATAGATCGATAAAATTGATTTAGAATATTGTATATCGATTCTGATTCGCAGTAAATGAGAATCTCGATTCTTATGTGAATAGAGTTTTTTTGGCACTCCTCTAATGCATATATACACGCACAGTAAAAATTATCATAATTATCATTGTTAACACGCACAACCTCTTGTAGAATTTTGGCAAAACCATAACATTTACTCAATGAATTGAGTAATCGAAAAATCCCTCGGCATTCGCGTTTCCGAAGAATTTCCATATTACAGCATGCGATACTCCCTGCTCACAGCGCTCCTACGCAGCCAAGCTGCCCCGGTAACCGGATAGCCGAAGGGATTGTACTGCAGCAGATGCAGCTCGGTGGTGGAAGATGTGAGCACCGCTGAATGTCTCCTGCTTTTTTTATTTGCGCTCAATTAGGGCAGAACATAACTCAGTACTCCATTATCACTTCGGCAAAGAGCCACTGGAGGCTGGCAACTAATGCAACTGCTCCAAGGCTTTGCTGGTAATCAACAGTTATAGCTTTAAATGTTTTAGTTTTACTGGCAGGAACACTAGGCAAGGCAAGGCAAGTTTATTTGTATAGCACATTTCATACATAGGAACATATTGATAAAAACGAATACAAGAGAGAATATCAAAAGTGTTTATGTGGTTTGATTTGGTGTTTAACCCCTTCAGTAACTTTTTATTCAGTGTTTTTACGGCCCACTTGGAAGTGCTTTATTTTGTTGTTGTTCAATTTCGTCCCTGCTAACTGCCAGAGGTGGTGCCCAACAGCATGAGGCAATGTCCCCTTACACGTTATTTTAAGACCACCTGAAATCCATTTTGAGGGCCCAGAGGACAATGACCAAGGACAGAATGACATCGATTAGGGCACACGGGCTAAATAATAAAAATGCTCTGATCTCACATGTAGGCTTTCAGGAGTCTTAAAAAAAATGAACTTGTCCTACAATTCTTTTCCAATTACAAAATGTAAACCGCAAACTAGACAGATGGGTGACGGTCATTTGCCAAGATCTTAGACGTTTCATCATTTTGCATGTGGGCGGTGCATGACGGTGAAGTTTGATGACTGGCTATAAAAGACAAAAGTCCAATAACTCAACCCCACAATGTCAGAGCCCGAGCCAAACATATTGTGTCTGATGAACGTCCCACAGATGTGGTCCATTCGCCTGTTGCTTCAAAACCAGTGATGTAAACTAAAGTCTTAAGTTGATTTCGGGTATTCAGACAGATGGTGAAGCGTGGCAAATTAGCTTTTATTTCACCAACATGTGATTGACAATCAAAACAGTCTTGAGATGATGAGAATAACCATTCTGGTCAGTTCACTGTCACTACAACACAGTAACACTTATTAAAAGCTAGCTAGCTACCGACCTAGCATAGCACTAGCAGTGAATGGAAACAAACTGTAAAGCAAGGCTTTTAATATAACCTCCACAGGTGCTTATAAAGCTAGCTAGCTAGCTACCTACCGAGCATAGCGTTTTCAGTGCTATGCTATAGGAACTGGCTCAGTGGCTATAAACAAGCTGTGATTCAATAAAGGCACAATTACAAGAGTACACCAATACACTTTTAGTCCATTTACAGTTATTCTATAGACCCCTGACGTGTTATAGTGTTTATTATGTGGCAGTAAAGAGTCATGTGAGAAAACGAGAGACCTTTCCCAACACAAGTGCAGGCTATTTTAATCTATTGAATCAAAGGGAAGGCAATATCAGTGCATAAGCACAGGCTGCACGCACACACAAAGGTCTCAAGATTATTTTGGCAAACGTTGAGTTTATTATTTTGTTTTATGGGGCTGGGAGGTGGGAGTGGGGCTTGTTTTGTGATACGGCGGCTCTGTTTGTGACTTTGTGAGAAAGGAAGCGCGAGCAAGATCAATACATCCTCTTCGTAGATTTCCAGCGGTGTGTGACGTGCGTGCGGGGAAGTGAGCCCGGCCGAGGATACTCCTGCTTGTTATGGATTTGACATGAACTTGGCCCTCCGCCCCTCACAATGTGATGAATGTATTATTTAATCTTCCTGTCTTTGTTAACCTCCTTTTGGAAGCAGGCGCAGCGATTCTCTCACTGTGAGTGGATGAAACAACATCTCCAAGTTGACCTTTAGATTCTGATGAAGTATAATAATAGACATTAAATAAAATAGAAGCTCACTACTGGAAATGGTGTTTGTATTTCAGGCGCACGTGGGTCACCTGGACAACAGGGATTTCAATGAACATGCGAGGTGCGGCGTCACTTGGACATCTGCTACAATGAAAGCCTGTACAGGGTCGCAGGAAGTGTAAGCGAGTCCCCGTACTTCTGCTTTTGTGCAATGCACTCTCGGGAGAAATTAAAATGTTGCAATCATGAGCTCAAGATAACACAAGTGTCACTTGGCTCGAAAGAGTGAGTTCAACTGCAACGCACTGCAAATATGGTGGACAGGTGCGAAAACACTTTATTAAAGCGTCAGGGCCTTTTCTGCTGGCCTAAATGTAAAGCGACAGTCCCATATTTGGTACAGTCCCGACAGAACCTTGTGTCCCAAGTCTCGGAGGATTTTGCTATTGTTTTGTTACGCTTTTATGCAGGTCCTGTCCCAGTTTTTTTTTTTTTTTTTTTTTTGTGCGTTCAGCATGCCGATTGTTTATAGAAGACCAAAAATAAACCAATGAATAAAAGTGAAAATAAAAATGGATCTACAAAAATATAACAACAAAATATACACATAAATAAAATAAATGCAAAAATAAAAACGAGACTCAAAAAATTAAACCAATATAAGAATAAATATAGAAATAGAATTATAGAGCAATCTATAAATAAAAAGGTTCTGCTATTTATTTATTTCATGCTGCAGACGCTGTCAGCATGCGTCATGAATTAGTTTTCAAATGAGGGGGAGTCCTAAGCGTGTCTTGGGTTGGGTTGTTATAAATAGTTCATGGTGATAATTTATTTGTAATTATTGGGTATGATTTGATTTTTCAGCGAAATTGTAGTGTCTCAGTTTTGAAAATCTGGTCATATGAATTTTTGTCCAATCGGATTTCAGCCTCTATGTGCTGCCATGTCAAGCAGGGCTATAATGTGTCTCCCAAGTCATTTAACACAATAAAAAAAGTCAAGGAGAAAAGTTTATTTTAATGTAGTCCCTAGATAAGCTAACATCTAGCCTTACTTCTAATGTTTGCTCTTCTACTACTACTATTCCGTGAATTGTCCTACTGTTTACATGCCCTTGTGGAACCAGGCTGCCTCCCGCAAGTCAGTATTGGTACTACAACAGACATCTGGCGTGGGGATGGAGACAAAGGGGGGGGAAAAAAAAAAAGATATGTGCAAATGAAGATGAATGAACAGCAGAGACAGTCAGAGAAGGGAATAAAAACAAAAGTAAGAACTGATAAACAAAGTCACTTGGTTCCAAGTATAAAATCACTGAGCGCAACACAACTTCCATGAAATGATATCTTTTAACATTTGAATGCAGTTGGGCAGTTCAGACATGTTTTCGCAATTCATTCATAAAACCACAAATCCTTTTTTGAAACAACCCCTAATAAGCATTGCAATTTTCTTCAAGAGCTAATACAAAATCTACGGAAAACAGGCATCTTTGTGTGTTGAGCTTATGATTACATTTTCCGTCTCGGTCAGGTTAATGCAAGACATCGTATCGTTTTTCTTCATCTCTATAATTTTCCCTAATTGTCTTTTGGTTAGTTCCTTATAGTGATGTACCTCGAAGGAATTCTAATGATTTTGCAAGGATTCAGTCCATTGTTAACAGCTCAACTGCGACGAAAATATTTTGGTCGAGTAAGGATTGTTGGTTGAGGCCACAACAGGATTTTTATTTATTTTTTTTAAACATATCAGTCAGTGATTCACACGTAATTTCCTGAAAGTCAAATGTGTTGCTCCTTGATTTATCTCATCTCACTTCATCAATAACAATTACACAATTATAAAAATGACAATTTGTTCAAAAGATTTTGAAAAAAAATGGCTTGATGCGTTAAAGCGTATTCCAATTCACCTTGTAGTAGCGTGCGTGCGGGAAGAAGTCAGGCTAAAAATAAACGTCTTGCCAGCAGCCTCACACAATGACAATATTCTTTGCAGTTTAGAGACGTCAGAGCGTTTGGGCAGGAGCCAGTTTGACATCCTTAAATGGGAAACATTTCGGTCATCTTTGGGTCAGAGTCATTTCATTGGACGCAGAATTCCTTTTATGAGTTTTCAGTCACTAAACGGTTACTTCGGAAACCAATAGGACACGGGAGTTTTGACACGGCAACAGTTGTTTCATCAGCAACAGCTGTATTTACATGTATACAGTTTTATATCACCACTTTTTATAGGCATTTAAAGAGGCGAAAACACTGTAAATGTAACTGTTTTTGGTCACGTGAGGTAGTGATGTAATATATGTATATATGTAATGTATGTAAACCGGTCCAAGGACTAGTCCTTGACTAAAAGGCCAACATTCTGCTTTAAGGCCTGACATAACAGTGAAGGCTCGAGTTAGCTCTGAAAACCACTTGCGAGGTGAACATAACAAAATCCATCTGCCTCATCATTGAGTATCGACCTCTTAAAACTGCAGTTACCCCCACACCGCTGGAGACAATACCACAAACCGAGCCAGGAAGCTCAAGCCCTCCGATGATTTACTGCTTTCCCTCCTCGCTTACAGAACAAACCTCTGACAAATCCACACAACCGTCTTAAATCGAAATAATGACACCTTTCTTTCTTTACAAGGTTGTCCATATTAAAAAGCATTTGAAAGGGATAATTGAGCAATGCCTACGGGCCAAGATCTGTTCGACACATTTCTGGAAGGAAGTGAATGTCAATACATATGTTTCTGGTTCTTTCTGCCCTCAATGATCCATTATATGACAGTGGATCTGGAAGCTGGAGTTGAGCGGTCTCCAATGTCTCATCATGCACATGCCTCAACAGCATGCCCCCATCTGGCCAGGATACCGGAGGTTTGGAGTTATGCTCACACTCAGTGTTGGAGATGACTTAATAAAGAAGCTTGAAATGCCCCCAAAACTCAGCTTGCACACACAGAAAAAACATTTTCACCCAATCTATCTGCACACTTGCGAATGTTTTGCTGAGTTTTGCGCTATCCTCCGCAGGGCAGGTTTTCCATGGCCCCCCAGGGGAGGTTGAGATTAGCTAGAATGTGATGAGATGGTGACAAATATCCAACACTCCCTCACATTGACGATACGGTATGCAAACCACAACGGAGAAGAGGATGACTCCGATTGGGCCGGAAAACCAAACAAAAAAAAAAAAAAAAAAAAGAGACTCAGTCAGGAAGCAAGATATCCATTTCATGGCTCCGTCTGTTTAGCTGCCACCTGTTAGACATGATCATTACCACGGTGCAAGGGGCGGAGGGGGCTCAGCCGGCCACATTTATATCAACAAGCCGGGATAAAACTGTCTAATTATCCCCCACGGCCCCCCTGTTTGGCCCTCGCAACTCTCCTCCTGAGCTGGTACCATTTGCCTGCCGGGCTTGCGGCCAACTTGTGCAGGATGGCATGTTAAAGCCCGTCCTAATGACATCTCTCTTTCAATGTCAGGTTGTTGTAAAATGCTTTGGGCAGCTTATGCACAGTATGCCCAACTTGTCCAACTCAATGGAGGATCAACAATTCGCAACTGACAATCACAAATAAATAAATTTAAAAAATGATAGTATTTTATATTATTTTGTAGGCAACACAAAATAAATTATATATTTTTCCGAATTATTTTTTAGGCCCGGATAAAAAAAAAAATGTTTTAATTTGCACGTGATACAAGACTGGATTAGATTTTTGATATTGTTTGGGCCATACATTTTTGTTCCAGCGCAAAGCACAGTCTAACATAGCATAACGTAAGAGTCTAACGTTTCATCACCTGTGACATCACTTAACCGTTTTTTTCTTTTCTTACTAGTCTAAAATCTAGTCTACTTTTTGTCACCAAATGCGCTGGGGGTGCGGCAGCTCTGTTCGCCGGAACACCCAGTGAAGATAGCGCATCTACCAAATTCACAAACTAGACGGCATGAAAATGAAGAGGTGACTGTCTATGAAAATAGGGAACACTGTATTTATGTGATCTGAAAGTTTAATAAAAGCTGTTAGTAAAAGATAAGCTAACTTGTTAGCTGCCACATTCAGTGAACAGATATTGCTACGCAAATCATTGAAAGACGAACAAAATAAGAAATTTATCTTTAGTACACTAGTCATCATGTGGTATTCTATGTGGACATGAATAAGTAAAAAACAATGCAACT